>NC_133203.1:773490-830990 GCF_958299795.1 Porites lutea
AGAATCTAGTGTCCTTGATGTTAAGTCTGCAACAGCGCTGATTATTTCTTCAGGTCGTGTTCTTGTATTTAATTGTTCTTTAAAAGCTAAGTATCTGTTTTGCAACTGAAAGAATCGCTTAGCTTTTTCATCGTCCCGGAGAACGTTTCGAGAAAGCATGTCATCCATGTTGCCTTGTATTTCTTGCATAGCTGGAAGAAGCGGAACAGGCGAAAGAGTTTGCTGCTTCAGATATTTTAGAAGCTCTTGAGGAATATTTTCTTGAAACCCTGCTTGGTTAAAGCCTTCCTCACTGGGTAGGACGTTTGTTCGCAGTCGACAATTATCTTGGGTAGTAGTTTTCAGATCAATCAACAGATAACCAAAAGGTCTTTTTACAGCCTCTTCGTACTGATTTAAAAAGGAATCCGTTTGCTCGGGGTACATTTGTTTCGCCAGAGTCAAGATTTGCAATTTGTCTCGCGGATTCTTGAATAACACCAGATAATGACTGTTTAGGCTTATGCTTCGGTTACCTTTCCCCCAATGGAATAGATTCTGCACGATATAAATCACTCTTAGATTGCGATGATGAGAACCACGAGTAAAGAGGTTCACGATTCGCTTGTCTTTACTGGCGTCAATCGTCTGATCATCAAACACGATCAAATTCCGTTTGTTCCGTTATTTAATAGACGTTATAAGCAACTTTAGCCCGGTTAAAAAACCGGGCTAAAGTTACCGGATTGCTTACCGGGCAAGTGCAGGCAAGCCTATTGTTTCTATTGAAGAAGAGGGACGCTCATTAGTAAAGCTTAACCGAATTAGTATGGGGAAGGCAATTAATTAGTATGGAGGAAAGCACTCTTTCTCTAGGTTATAACAATGGGTGACGTCATAGACTCGACCCTTATGCTTATTAATAAAGGGAACGCACACAGAACGCAAGGGAACGCACCAACAAGGCTTAATTAGACTACTCATGCTGATATTTTTCAAATTTGATTGACGGTGAATGGCTTAAATGTCTTTGCTTTTTAACGCTAAAAAGCAAAATAACTTAAGCTATTGAAATCATTATAATTTCTACCCAAATATGAAATTCAACTCTAACGCCTTTTTCTCTATAGACTAGTCTCCATAAAAGCTGTTCTTATCAAACTTGTCATAACAAGTGCTGTGAGTCCAACCCCTGTCAACATGGAGGCACGTGTCATGAAGTGTGTGACGTCACAAAGAGAAGATTCAACTGCACATGTCCAACAGGTTTTAGTGTCAAATTGTGCCCCCGCCGAAATCATGCAGAGACGTAATGTTGTTTGAGAAAACCAAATCCAATGGTATCTACAACATTGTTGACCAAAACAACATTTCGTTCCCAGTTTATTGTGAATTTGGTTCCGAGACTGGTATGGCATGGACTCTGATCCAGTCCCACTCGTTCCAAAACAATGGCGCGTTTACAGACAAAACATTCTACCTGTACAACCTGCCAATCAACCAAAATACACCTGAATGGAGTAACTACCGTCTGTCGATGTCCCGTATGAAGTCAATCGGGAACATCTCCACTCACTGGCGAGCCACTTGTCATTTTCCTACAGATGGGATGGACTACCGGGATTACTGGAAAGTTTCTGTAGAAAGTTTGGATCTTTTTGTGGAGCCTCCAACACATGACTTCTGTGTTTTCTCTGAGTTTGTCAACGTTCGTGGAAATGAGTGCACCAAATGCACAGTTTTCACTGCGTACTCTGACACTTACACTCTGCACATGGACAGCTGGTTTGGCTACTCAAGAGGCTGTGAATTTGACGGACAGCCTGGAGGAGTATATAACGAAGACAACTTTGGTTATTACGGTGCAACTAACCCCGCTTTTCGCTGCACCTCGTCAGCGAACTCGACTACACAGTTCTGGCTTGGAAGTTCTTAGATGTCAAGCATCTATGTTGGCGTTAACGTTTATTGTATTGTAAATAGTCAAAATTCGCCCCATGTAAGAGAATCCAAGATAGTCTTGGATTCCGGATTCCAGGTACTAGATTCCAGTTTTTGTCAGTGGAACTTGGGTTCTGGATTCCGATCGTTTATGGGATACCGGATTCCTTGAGTTATATTCCGGATTCCAAAGCCCAAGATTTCGGATTCCACAAGTGAAATTTTCCGGATTCCAGAATCCGGAATCCCTTACATGGGGTGACAAAATATCAAGTTCATACAATGGAACTTTTTACATATCACGTTCACATGCCAGAAAAATATGACTGTAACGGTAGTGATTAGTTTGAAGGGATGAGAAAAATAAATCATTAAAGTCGACACAGATGGATATATGAATACATTTTACTCATTTTACTCATTTCTAGAAGGTTCGGAAAAATGCTACATATCTTGTAAAATATTGTTGCGTATTATCCGCCATAGCATCCCATAAGTTGTGTTTAATCAGTATCCACGATCAGCATGTTTTAGCGCCCCTGCCCCCCCCCCCCCACCCCACAGTTCAGTGAATGCCTATCCTTGTACAATGATTCGCATAAATTCTCAAAAATAATAATAATCCGGATAATGATAATTTGAAGAAATAGCACAAAAGTTCGATTTGCAGGACATGTTTCTGCAAACTTATGCCATCTTCAGTTGCAGAAGCTCATTACAATTTGAATATCTACAGTTGTAGAAGTAGTTACAATTTGAACCTGAAGATGGCACAAGTTTGCCGAAACATGTTTTGTAAATTGAAACCTGTTGACGTCTTTTTACCATAATATATATTATTGCCAAAGATTAATTATTCAAATAGCGTTTGTAGATTGCTTGCTGAGAAGAAGTATCCTCTTGTGGTTCTCTTTTCATGTCTTTTCTTGCCTTTTTCGTTGCCGCTTACTTTAAATCTTTGCACGCGATGCGTGCTTAGGCTTGCATACGAGGCATTTCCCGTCATGCTTCTTGAGATCTGTTCAGTTCAAGATGGCGGACGGTAAGTGAAATTTCTTCTGCACATTTATCGCATTTTTTACCCCCGTATGTGGTTTCTTCTTTTACTCAAGTTATAAGTAGAAAATAGAAACTTTATTTAGATCTTCTGTGTAAGCTTTGTAGGGTTTTCGTTGCCGGTGGGGCTAATTTTCTTGACGAAAACTCAAACATGTCTCGTATGTGTCAGCACTCTCTGAGAGCTTCTGAGCCTAAAACATGTACATTTCTCAAATTTATAGTTTATTTTAAACAGTAAATGAAGGAAACGAACATAAAATTTAAATTTAGTTTCTTCTTGATCAATTAAGTTATTGAGAAATCGAAGAAAGAAGATCCAAGCGCAAATGCCAAAGCAGAATCCAAACCAGATCGGCCGAGCAATCTGTGTTGTTACTCGCAGCGTATCTGCAACGTGGAGAAGTTGAAAGGCTTTGATTTTTGCCACAAGCACATCTTAGAAGACAAGGCTAGTCCTTTCAAACCTTGTGACTTTGTGGCCAAATCAAATGGCAGAAGATGCCCTAATCCTGCTCCAAAGTTGCCAGCCAGAGGGAAAAGGTATTGACCCTAACCTACAGTGTAATAACAGGGCCATTTATACGAGGAAAAATAAGACGCGTCTTATATAGGATGCGTCTTAAATAAGATGCAAACTTTCTATATAAACGGCACATTTCGTCTAAAATAAGACGCGGCTTAGCTAAGACGTGTCTTATTTTAGAACAGCCCTTAAACACCTGTTCTTAGATAAGACGTGTCTTAGCTAAGACAAGGAAAACTTCATATAAATGACCTTCGCGTCTTATATAAGACGCGAACGCATAGTAGGCATGGGTTAATTTTTTGTGCGCCACGTTGGATTGCCATTGCTACAGGCAACATTCACATGAAAGCGAGTCATGAACAGAAATAAGACGCGAACCATTTACAGAGTTTGAGCTAGGATTTGATCACTGGGGGACAATTTGTCCCCTTGGCTAAAATTTTGGGGGACATTTTCCTTTTTAGGGGGACAGAAATTTGTACACCCTTCCTTCTTAGCAGGGCTTCTGATAGGTCTCGGACGAAAAAGTCAAATTTCGCGGGATTTTTAGGGACAAATTCGCGGAAAAATCGGCCGATTTCGCGGGAGTTTTCGGGGCAAACTTCATCGAAAAACAATCGGTAAAAAACGGCCAATTTTGTGGTTATTTTCAAGGCAGATTTCGCTAGAAATCGATCGGTTTTGCGCTGATCAGACCAGCCTTTTTAACGTTTTTCTAACAGAGGTCATCATTTGCTCTTTCAACAACAATACGCTCCAGAAATGAACCAATGGCAAAGCCTTTAACATGATGGCTAGTGCCCAGTTTTTCGCAACCTAATCTGTTTGCACGTTTCAGTGACGAAGTTCCAAGATAAATTTGCAAGTTTACGGCAAGTTAATATCCCCTATAGCTGAAATAAGTTTCAAATATGTTGTACAGACATATATTTGATAAGATTTCTACCAAATTTCGTGGTATTTTTCGTGTTTTTGTGAATTTCGCGGCTCCGCGACCGTGCGAAAAATCAGAAGCCCTGTCTTAGATTTCCGACAAAAATAGCAGTAGAGCGTGACTGAAACGTAACTTTGGAATGAACTTTAAAGGTGCAATAAAATATACTTTCCACGTTCTGTTTCAGCTTGCAACTTCTGTACCGAAATAAATCTCTTCGTGTGTGCTTCCTTTCGAGTTTTTTCCCTAAATTTTGAAGGGGACAAATTGTCCCCTTGGCCGTTTTTTAAAGGGACAATTCCAATTGCAGTGCGGGATTGGCGCAAAGGCGCGGCCTGGCTCAAACCCTGCATTTATATGAGCTGTTCTCATCTTAGGTAAGACATGCTCGTATAAATGGTACAGTTCACATCTTATTTAAGATGCGTCTTATGTAACACACATCTTATTTTTCCTCGTATAAATGGCCCTCATAAGTTTAGTGATAAGGGTTAGGAAACTGACTGAATCAAGTTTCAAGTCAGTTTTCATTCAGTTTCCCTAATCACTAAACTTGAGAGTCATGATCTGTTTGCATGGGGTTTCAGTATTCCAGGTTTTAGGCAAACCCTTCTGGATCCTAAAATAAGTGTATTAAAGTCCCCAAAAACTAAGGCCCATTTTCTCTCAACCAGTGGGGTATTAGTTTTTGTAGTCCTGGCCTGGAAATGTTGAAATTTAGAAACAGAATAGACGTGTATAAAAAT
This sequence comes from Porites lutea, assembly GCF_958299795.1. Classification (NCBI taxonomy): domain Eukaryota; kingdom Metazoa; phylum Cnidaria; class Anthozoa; order Scleractinia; family Poritidae; genus Porites; species Porites lutea. The sequence goes on from NC_133203.1 coordinate 778,676, forward strand.
CATCATGCAGTGTCGAAGATTTGCTAGGAGTATAATCGGGTTGGGTCATTTTATATTTTTCTACTGGTTTATTAGATTGTTAGACAAGCAATTCTTGTCCCTTCAGGTTTTATTTACTGTGACCATGTCATTACTGGGATTTTTATTTGGGGAGCTTCAGGACCCCTTTTCCTGAAAAATAGGGGTCCTGGATTAAAGTGAGGGGGATGAAGATATCCACATAATTATGTGAATAAAAAGTTACGGAACAAAGAACAAGAGCCCTACTCCAAAATAGTTGGTGTTTAGTTCCCCATGTATGACCGTATCAAAGTTGTTTTGTTTTTCAAGCTGGTGGTGACTACTGGCAGTAAAAGTCTATAAACTGCTTTATGTGTATGCACTGCTGTCAGTCATTTCAACACGTTCTGGGTACAGAGCTGGAGTGTTTCTTTGTCTGTTACTACATAACCTTACATCAGACATTGTTTTTTTAGAAGAGAGGAAAAAATGATCGCCTGATATATTTTTGTCATGATCCACCAACTGTCCCTGCTTTAAATAAAATAAATAATAATTTCATTAGGTCAACCTGTCATCAAGGCACGAAAGACGTCCTATAAAATGTTTTTGTACTCAGGGAGATCAAAGCAATGGCCATGTTTTATTTTCAAATTTTGAGCAAAAGTAATAACAACTTGTCTGCTTTTTTAATTACAGTTTTTGCATCATTCACACTCGAAAGGCTGAGCTGCGTCGAGCAGTAGAGGAAAGGAGAAAGAGAAGGCACCATGAGGGTGATGGTGAAGAGAGTTATGATGGTGATAGAGAAAAACGAAGAAGAACATCAAGTTCAAATTCCCAGAAAAGTGATAAACTAGATAATCATTCTTCAGGTACAGTGTACATTTTTTGTTATTGAAGTACAGTCAGGTGGAAAGCCAAGATTTGCATTAAGTTTGTAATCCATCTTAAATAGGGTTCACTCAACATGTTGTACAGGCCATGTTAGGGTAAAATTCCGACAAGCGACATAGCCTTGAAACAGTGACATAGGACAACAGAAATGCCGACAAACGACACAAAGATGGGTTGAAACTGTGACACCGACAGAGAAAAATGCAAATACAATAGTAAAATACATATACTGGCAGTGACATGGCTTCCTCCTCAGCATTGCAAAATGACAGGTTTTGAAAACGGTTTTTTCCTAGGCATGCTTCATGCCAAGGAAACTGGGATAAGCTCTGGCTGTTTAGGCCTTTGGCTTGTGTGCTCCTTCTAAGCTTTACCTACTTTTTTGCCTTTTTAGATGACGAGGGTGGTGCTAGTGGCGATGATTACCTGAAAGTAGATAGTGCTTGGCATGGTGATATAGACAGTGATGCTGAATCTGTGGACAGTGAAGAAGAAGACCCTCTCAAGTAAGCTTTCGACATTTAGACTTAAACTGTTTGGGAGGAACATGGAAGAGTTTGATAATGAATTTTGGGCATGTAGTTTACCAGTGTATTTTAGGTGGCCACTTTTAATGATGTATTTTGTGTTTTGTTCACTTGTGTTCCGTAGTTTGGTTTAAAAGATGCCTAAAAGCATCTTGTCATAACTATTAAGATGGATAACTGACATTTTTTGAAATGGTTGTACAGATGGCCAATAGCAGATTATATGCTTTTGTGTGTTACATGTAGCTCATCCCAGGTCAATCATTAAAATGCAGCTTAGCATTATTATTTATTATTGTTTATGCTATAAAAATGATGTCAATATCAACTGTTGCAAACCAGTTAGCAAGATGTAACATCCTTCTCCTAGGCATGCAGGTGTCTGGACAGTTGAGGAAGCAACAAGAATGTGCCGTGACAAGATGATCAGACTAAGATCTTTGTACATAGCTCAGTTCAAGAGGCTACAACATGTGTTAAAAGAGAGAAAAAGAAAATACTATCAGGCAATTCATGCTGAAGAAGAGGAGGAAACAGGTATGAAGTACATGTACTGGTATTACTACTTTTATTATTCATTCAAATATTTCTCAGTTTCTGATTGGCTAAAATGCCATGCATAATTCATCAGAACCAGCTACTGTTGACCAAATCTGGAAGAATTTTGCCATATGTGAAAAATGGCATCAGTTTTGCAGCAAAATTGCCAGATTATTAAAGAGTTAACCGAGAAGGCTGGGTTTTAGGTTGAGTTGCTTTGGTACTGAGTACAAAATGGTGGAACATTTCACCTGTTTGAAGAGGAAGAAATAGGCAAACTATTGGCTAAAAACATAGCAGGAACAGCAAGAAGATTATCAACTTGATGGATGACATCTGCTATTCGGAGAATATTTGCAGTACTGAACAACCCTTTATCTCCTAAACTTGCCGATGTACAGGCAATTGAAGGTGAACTTAACATTGATGAAGGTAGGCATGTTTTAGCTTGCTTTTAAACTAGGAAATTATTTTTAATGAATAATGAAACAATTATTGAATTTGGCTTTCATATCATCTGAAGAATTGTGGAGATCTTGGAGGGTGTTATCCATGGTGATTATAACACTCTCCTCGATCTCCATAATTCTTCAGATGATTCTCAGCCTTATCTGATAATATTATTATTAAATACAGGGGAATGTAAATAATTATGGTCACCAAAGGGCCAAAGAAATTTGGCTGTATTAACAGGTGACTATATTAAAGGAGCTGTGTCACGAAATTCAGCCAAATTAGGAAATTACAAAATGCCTGTTAAATTAAGAGGAACATAAAAATAACCTCTTAAAACTTTAAAGGAAGGTTAAAACAACAGATGTCATGGATGGGCAAAACTGAAGAAGATTGAAACGGATTGAAATTAGGATTTTTGAAAACTGTTCAGCCTCATGGTTTTTCAAAGTTGATCCCTGCTGCCTGCAACTTCAAAAATAATGCTCAGGAGACATATTTGTTTGTATCGGGTCTCTGATTTTGTCATTTACATGTAATTTCTTTGCTTACTTTAAGTTCCATAGCGATTGAGGGTGAGTAATTGGCAAAATTAAACAAAATGAACTGAACTGCCGTGACACAGCCCCTTTGATGAGGGATTTTTACAGGAAAATGTATGCTCGTTTTGCCGGGCATCCAAAAAAAGTGGCCATAATAATGAGGTCATTGTATTACCGAGGTGGCCATAAGGCAGGGTTTCACTGTATCACAACAACCTCATCCAGTAATATTGTTTATTATTTGTGTCCATAGGAGAGTGTAATCTGACACCCACACAACTTCTAGGTCACAAGCCCCTACATGAGCGTCCTGGCACTGAAACTTTGCTGCGAAAGCAGGCAAAAGAAAAGAAACAAGGAACAAACGCTCGGCAGCAGGCTGTCTCAACTTTGCGCTGTACCTACTCTCCTGGGGGAAATAGATGCACTGAAAAGGTCTTGCCCCTTACAAAACACTGCATTAAACGTATCCTTTTTATCCTATACTGACTAAAGAGCGAAGTTTTCCAAGGCCGTGCTGAAAAAGGGGAGCAAGTCATTGTTTATAGTTTGAACTGGACCAAAAAAAGTTGGTCATGCTTGTTTATTATTTACAAGCTTTGCCAAAGGGCCTGGAATACTCACAGAGCAAGCTCCCCTATAAGGGCCACAAAAAATATTGCAAATTATAACTACACTGTACTAATAGTAATAATAATGAAAACATTCACGTGGTAACAGTTGAAAGACAAATAATAACAAATAAAGAGGGACAAGCACAGACAAAGGAATCAGCATTAATTTTGATCAAGCAAGTTTGTTTGTGGCTGACTACTGTTGTACACACGTTCTTATAGGCCGGAGGGGTGTTGGGAAAGGGTGATACAAACACTTTTTTAAAAGTTTTGATATTTTGTTGAAGTGGCGCAATGAACAGTCAATAATTCGGAGATGGGATGCTGGGACAAGTGTTCCTCAGTGGTTCTCGGGGCTTTGACTATACAATATAGTTATCCTAGAAATCAAAGGGTTGTTTCAAGTCAACAGGTTCCTTGACGCTGCCTGCAGACATCTGTCATGATCCAAATCAGCTGCTGTTTCAACAATGTACATTCCAGTCAAAAGGGGAAAGCCAGTGTGACAGGAATGTTGCTAAGATCTTCAAACACACCTCATGTAGACTACATGTGGAGCTGCCATCAAGCATGAACAGACCAGATGTAAAAAAGGACTTGCAAGATGCAGAGGAAAGAGCAAAGTAAGATGAGGGACATCTTTTCTGTGAAGGATATTAATTTAGACAAAAAATATCTAGATTTAGTGCAAGATTTCCTATTACTGTTCAGGTGTTTGTCATTGTTAATTTTTGGTTGTTTCAGTAGTGGTACACAAACCACGGTTGTTTACCCATGCCTGTTACCATAAAATCTGCATTCCTTTACTGTGAATTATCTTCAGAGACGATTAGACATGTGAGAAGCTGTATCAAACCCTCAAAACTGAGTGTTTTATGTCATATCCATATACCTAGAAGTCAACACATTTTGTTCATTTTAACCCACGCCTGCAACACTTCGGGCATTGATTTCCTTCCAGTCTAATCAGTAAGCAATCTTTCTTTGCAGATTAAGAAAAGCCAGAGCTTTAGAACTAAAAGATCAACCTGATGTGCCAGAAGCCTTGCAACAGAAATCTATTGCTCTTTTGCCACCACCTACCACTGACCAGACAGAAGAAACCACAACCATCAGCTCCGAACCACAGCAAGATTCAACATCTATTGTCACTGACAGTCTGTCTGCTGGATCAGAGAAATTGGGTGTTGATGTCAGTGATGATACCCGAAAATCTGCAACTGAAGGTGCTGTTACGGCAGCATCTTCAACTAGGTCAAATGCGGAATCAGCATCAGATCCTTCAGAGAGTATCTCTCCTGGTTTTGCAGCTGCAAGTCTTGTGGCAGTTTGTAGCAGTCCTCAGTTACCATCGCAGGGGACACCACTATCAAGTGTCAGTGACATAAACCAGTCTTCAGAGTCAGACAACAAGACAGTGCCAATCAACAGTGGTGATAAGCAGCAAAGTAAAAGTGATGCTTCTTCTGACGCTTTAAAAAGGGACACAGAGCGTAAGCTGCCTGAAGCTGCAGCAGAAGAAAACTTAAAAGGCGCCAGCATGTCAACAGCAGTTGGCCAGGAGGAAGTGTCATCAAAACCTCAAGAACTGGCAAAAACAGACTCTGCTGCAGACACCCAGTCAGTCATCCCTGATTCTGGAGCAGAACAACCTAAACAGACCACAGCAGAGACAAGTGTTACCAAAGACACCACTGAAGAAAACATTACACCATTTTCAACTTCTACATCACAGAATGTTAATCAAGACACTTCCCAGACTGTTGCATCACAAGATATATTGATGACTCCCTCAAAGATCATCTCACCCACCACAAAATCGGACGACACTGAGGACACTGTTCAGATTTCCTCCAAGAGTGCTTCACAAGGAACACTCAGTGCAACAAAAGTCACCTCTCCCACTTTAAGTACAGCTTCATTACATGAGTCATCCATAGACCCGGCAAAGGTTCCTTCAAAGACTGCCTCTAGCTCCTCGAAGGTCACCTCTTCTGCAATGACAAAAGTGGGGTTGGGGGAATCCTCAGAAGGTTCACCAGTGGACACTTCAAAGGATACAATGCAGAGTTCCACAAAAAGTTTCATACAAGAGGTAGCAAAGAACACTCCTCCAAGTGCCTTGACAGCCCCACCCAGTGCCCCAAAGCAAGTAATACAGGTGCCACCTTTGGTGTATTTATCACAGCCATCAACTGCCAGTTCTTCAGCACCTCAACCATCCAAGGCAAGTACTACAAAGGGTCACATGACAAGCGACACACCCCGCCCTACCCCTGTCAAACCATTTCAGCACCTACCATCAGGAATGACATCATCTAGTTCCAAGCAATTCAGTGCAATTACTTCTGTGATAAGCAAGGACACAAACAGGGAAACGAAGACGGACAACATTAAAACTAAAGACCCAGCAGATACAGGAAAACTTTAGCTGTAAATGTATTTAATTTTGATATTAACTATTGGACTTACCAGTGCTGGGCTGTAATTACAGTTTTTTTGGTATCACTTTGAGCGTTTGGGACATTTTGATGAAAGTCTAGAGTTGTTTTAAACTGATTTTGGATTAACAAAAAATGAGCTCAAAATTAGGTGCTTTTTATGTGGTAAAAGCTACAGCTGTACAAAGGAAGGCCTAGTGAAGTAGACCAAGACACACAAGCAACCCAAGACACTCAAGCAATACCATAGGCGAGAAAGGAACAGTCAAGTATTTATATATCTTGGTACCTATAATAATCATATGAAGTACTGACTGTGTGCCAGGGGATGAACTGCTGTCCAGCATTTTGGAATTGAACATCACCTTAACTACATTAACTACTTGTATTTGAAACAGACAATTCATATTTGCCACAGTGTAGAGGTCCAGAATAGGAAAAGATAGGATATTTTAAAAGGTATCTACATAATTTTAAAGTCAAACCATTACTGAATTAAAAGAGGTTGTGGTTCTTTTTCCTGTATCTCTTTTTTAATCTTCCTTTTAGGGATTCTGTCATCCTCGGAGACCCAGGGGCAGATAGTGGGGACAAGGGAAAGTCTTAACAGGCAGAAAAATATGGCACAAAAGAAAAGTGAAGAACGGCCAGAAGAGCCCCTGGGGACAATGTCTTACCAGACCAGTTCCAAACGGTCGCCGCCGTTCTGGTTTCTGATTGGTGCCAGAAAACCTGTGTTTTTCTGGCACCAATCAGAAGCCACAACGGCGGCGACCGTTTGGAACTGGTCTGGTAAGACATTGTCCCCAGGGGCTCTTCTGGCCGTTCTTTACTTTTCTTTTGTGCCATATTTTTCTGCCTGTTTAGACTTTCCCTTGTCCCCACTATCTGCCCCTGGGTCTCCGAGGGTGGGATTCTGTTTGATAAGTGGTTATTTTCCGAGTAAGAAAGGAGCTTCTTGTCAATAGTTGAGAGAATGAGCAAATGAATGAATTTTCATGCATTGTCCCTGTGGTTGCAAGGATCACTTTCACCTTTTCCTCTTCAGGGCTCAAAATTGCGACTGACAGGGTCGCCAATGTGACTAACATTTTCTCCTTGGCAACTAAGAATTCTGGTTTATTCGCCACTTTGGCGACCAGTTTTCTCAGCTACGACTATATTCTCTAGTTGGTCGCCAATTTTTTAATTTCGAGCCCTGCTCTACTTGCTTCCCATCTCCAGCCCAGAAAGCTCAACAAAGTGTTAACATCCTTTTTTGTTCCTCAACAACACTCCTGGAACTAAACAGAACAATGCATTATAAATCTAACTTTAATGAGTCCTGTGACAAGGATCCTATCCTTAACCCTTTAGTCCCGAAAGTGACCAACATCAATTTTTTCCTTACAATATCAATGTATAATCAAGAGACTGGGTTGCGAGAATTGATAAAATGATCACTTAAGTGAAAATGCTTTGATCTTAAATTCTCTCAACTAGTTTTTCAAGGGAATGCATGGAGATCAGTGTAGAGAATTTTTATGTTGATATTGGGGCTTAAGGCAATCCAAGACAGTCTTGCATTTCACACTGTGAATTCTGGATTCTAAGTACTGGATTGTAAATTCCTTGTCAGTTGAACTTGGATTAGGTACAAATTCCAAAGCCCAGGACTCTGGATTCAACAAGCAGGAATTTCTCAGATTCCAGAATCAAGCTTACCTTAAATTGAGGGTGAACTGGTTGTGTCAAGAGATGCATCGAGTTAATGCCATTAAATTTTTTCTGGCATGTTTAACCCTTTTAACCCTAAGATCAAAATTTAAATTCCCATTTGTTGCTCCTATTGATTTCCTACAGAAGTAGTGGGGAGAAGTTGATAAAATATCAAGCAAATTCATCTTGTGTGATCATGTCTGTAATTCTCATGACCATGCTGTTTTACAAAGCATTGATATTACAAGGAGAAATTTGATGCTGATCACTCTTAGGGTTGAAAAGGGTTACCCGGTAACTCCTCTATAGACTGGCCAATACCCAGATAGCCTGAATTTCATCCGATTGCTTTGAGATGTTTTCTCCTCTCAGCAGAGAGTAAGGGAGGGAGGGAGTAATAACGACTCGAAGTAATAGGATGAAATTCAGGCTAGTACCCAGACAGTGACTTCACATTTCTCTCTAATGTAACTGAAAAGTTAGAGGCTCAGCAAATGTCCCACCACATATCTTCTTATCAACTGTAACTACAGAATTATCCCCTCACTTTTCCTTAAAGAAAAAGTTGAGAGAATTTGATAAGAGATCGCAGCATTTTCTCTCTTGATCATTTTCTTAATTCTTAGAACCTTCTCTCTTAACTGTGCATTGATTTTTTTGACGAAATTGATGTTAGGTCAGTCTACCATCCATTGCTGACTCAAGAGCCTGAAGTCCTCATTTTTGGCCTCATGGGTCCAAATCTCAGGGTTCAATTATAAAAACTGTGGTAGAGAATGTGCAGGACCAAAGGTCTTCCCACCCTTAGTCATTAGCAGTAGAGTGGGTTCCTGTTTGGGCCTGCTTCTGTTCTTTGTTAACATGGGTGAACTATTTTAGGGCTTAGTGGGGGAATTTTTGTTCCTTTTGGGGAAGCCCTGTTGGGTTAACTAAAGTACACGTGAAAGGCTGTGAATATTTTGCACACTACAGATGGGCTGGTGGGTGCGGTTATGGAATAGAGCTTTCTCAACCAAGTGACAGTCTGTGTACCCTGATTCCAGAGGTTTTATCTTGTTCTCACTCTTTCACAATGAAAAATTTCAAGAGAAACCTCTGGGACCAGGGTAGAGTCTAGGGTTTCCCTCTCTGGTTTTGGTAATGCACATAAAAATCTCAAATTTTAGTTCCTCCAACCAACACTCATACCCACAGTGCAAACGGCAAAACGTGGGCATGCCACTTCTGACAGATGGACTAAAAAAGACTCTTTTCAGAGAAAAATCTTGCATGGCTTAACCACTGACCATTTTAAGCCCTGAGGGGAACAAACAACTACTTTCTCCTCACAATACCTTCGCTTAGTCATAAAGGTTTAAGTGCTAGTCTTCTTTGCAGCCTTTTTAGAGTTGTCATACAATTCTCCTCCCCGTGACATTAAAAAATGACTACAAGGGAGACTCTTGCTTTAAAATTTCCTTTACATTATGTTGAACTGCTCAAGAGTTTAATTCAGGAGGATTGTTTTACATAAGTTTCATGTAAAGTTCACTTCTTGTCTTTGATGCTGAGGGAGATCTGGGTATGCTATGACCATAAATTTAACTGGTGTGATCATGCAGTTCTCCCCAAGAAATTGGTTTTCTTGACTTTAATCTTGATTGCATAAGCCCATTATCAAAAATTACAATGTACAGTACACCCATTAGTGGGAAACTCTAGAGATATAAAAATGTTCTTGAAACAATGGGAGTTCAAGGAGGCCAGAGGTGAATTCCTGTACACTCTGATAGGTCATATATTAGGAAAACATCTTTTGAGAAGTTTGAGAGAATTCATTGATCAGATGTCGAATCTAAAGAGAACCAGAAACGGGTTCTGTGGTAATAGCATATATGGCTGTCTAAATTGATTATGTAGCACAAATTGAAAGTGTCTCTAGCAAATAAAGAGAGTGGAGTGAAGAAAGCTGTATCACAAAATAGATTTGACAATCTCCTTGCTGGCATAAAATATGCATGCATGTCATAATATTGTACAGTCCTCCTTTTTGTCTACATTTCCATCTTGATCATGATTTTCTATTTCTTTTATAAGGGTCTGGAAAATTTCTTGCACACTCTGTGTAAAAAAAAGAAGAAAAAAAGAAACACAAAGTTAAGTACATCACATAACATACAGGTACCTAAATCCACAGGCAATTGACATGTACCCACTTTTTCGGTGAATTTTGCCAAGCAATTTACATGAAATGTTGACAAGTGTAACGCTGAGTCTTCATTATTATTGGGAAATATGCTTACATTATTTTGTATCTTGGTTTGTTTCTTAATGATTACCATACATTATCATACAGTGAAATAAGGCAAACTAAAACTTGAACTAATGGCAAAAAATTGTACATAATGGCTTGAAGAGTGGTCAGTAAGTGACTGCTGTCCAAATGTCAATTCTTGGGTAACAGAAACAGGATGTGTCCAAGTTCACTTACACTATTTTCCTTGGCAGATGATTCAAAGAATGCTGCTTTCCAAGAGTCAGCCAGTGATTTTCCTGTTTTGTAAGTAACAACCCTACAATGGAAGTACCAGAGTCATAAAGGTCAAATAGACTTCAACTGCCAGGATCATTATTTTAACCTTCTTAAGTCTGAGTAACCCTCTGTGTATGTACACTGTATACCATCACAAAGCATGAGGTTACTTTATAGGCTCGATTACCAGCGGCTGTTCAGGAAATGAGCCCGCATTCCTCCCCAAAAAGACAGAGAAAGGCAGAAATTGAGCCTAGAGGTTACTATCACTGGTAAGGGTTGGAGGCCCATGAGAAAGGGGGGAAGGGGGGAGGGGGGGGGGGGGGTTGCAGATCAAGGCTGAGCAAGATTTTCAGATAACAAACTAAATACATAGTGATTTAGGTGCCCACAGCCCATCCTACAATTCTTTTGTTCCTTCCCAAAACCCAAAGAAAAATAAAATTGGGGTTTGAAGTGTTTACCTCTCCAAGTGTAGATCTGTCTTGTTTCCTACAAGAACCATTGGCACACTACGAAAAAAAGTCAAGTTGAGAGTGGTGTTATCGAGACTTCAGGCAAGCTAGTATTATTACTATAAAGACATTTGACTTCTACATGGGAAGCTGGAAATTGAATTTACAAAAAATGTTTTTCTACACATGACCTGTATATTGCTGATTTAATACAGGTTGCTTTGGCCACTGGTAATTGCGCTCTGGAATCTATTGTTTGGTGGTCATTCTGAAAGCAAATCATTATTATTATGCCCAAATTGCCTAAAGCCCAATTGCTGATGACTAATTGCCAAAGCGTTGAATCTTGAATTAGGTATATTCCTCAAATTATGGCTACCAAAAGTATTGCACTAGCCTTACGCTGCAAGCCTAGTAGTTTAACTAGCTACTAAAAAATTTACTTTTTTACTTAAATGAAATGTTGTGAATAGCAAAGAAGAGTGATTTTCTAAGCAAAACAAACAACTTTTTGCACATGACATTTTGTTAACTCCACTGAACAGATGTGTACATATTATAATATTGTAAGTTGCATTATTATTAATTTGTGAATACAATAAATGTATTTGTGTTTGATCTAAAAAATCTGATAATAATATTGATTTGGAAATACTGTACATTTTACAAAAATGTTCCCTTAGTAAAATATGGAAATACTTACTAATTTTGGCCTGACATGTCCAGCAATTTTTCATGAATAACTTTTACAACTTCAAAGCTACAGAAAAAAAAAATAAAAACGTAAAAATAAGATAAAAAAGAAATAAATGGTTTATTGAGCCCTCTTGAATAATAACTGAATTTTAAATTATGGTAATATATAAATTATCTATGTAGTTTGGGGGATCATAACATAAGCCAGGCTGGCCCAGTTTAACAGGCTGCCTCAGTTGGCTGAGGTGACTCTTTTGCAGCTAGTAAATGAAGCAATGCAGCCTGCAGCTACATGTTTAAAGAGGGTACATAATTATGAGCAGCGAGCAAAACACTTTGCTGGTGCTGGTTTGGCACACTGGCCATCCTGAAGAATCACACGTCATTCCACATGGGCCAGCCTATTTAAGTTTGATTCATTTAAATTACTATTATGATGCTTGATGGCAATAACAATTTGGGCAAAGATCCTCCAACTCAAATAACCACTATACATGACTTAACAGCTGCACATGAATGCTGATGCTACCTTTTTGCAGATGTCACTGCATACACAAGTACATAACCATGTATTCCAACTGAATATGACTGAGGAAAGATTGAGTATTCATCCTGAAGATAAAAACAAAAGGTATCAAACATTACAATAATTCACATTTCATTGAGTTTTTTCACTAAGGTCTCATCCTCACAAATCCAGACATGTTTGAAACCACGTATTTTTTCAACTGGATTTGTGTGGATGGGTTCACAAACCACTCTGGGGAGCAGTTTAAAAAAGATGTCATTTCAGTGAGCAGATTCACTGGTTTTGTGTGGACGAAAAGCTCACAGATTTGTTTAAAAACATATGCAGTTTCAAGAATATCCAGATTTGTGTGGATGGGCCTAACTGTAGCCATTAATAGTTCCAATCCTCCAGTTTACTACTCAATCTTCTGACAACTCAAACCTTTTTAGATCAAAAAAGCAATAGGTTTAATCAGCAACACAACAACTTGTTGCATCACACTTTTTTGTTTACAACTATGACGTGAAACTTCCCATTTTCACGTTTTATGACAGATGTGGAACTTACAAGACAAAAATTATTTTCTTTTACCCTTTCTAAACTAAGCTACAGTCCTTTAGAAAATTTGCCGGCATTTAACAAATTCAGGGATCAGGTGAAGCCATTAAGATGAAGTTTAAAACTGCATGAACTAATTTTTCAAGTGATGGTTTTGCTACCATTGCTATCATACGTGCTTAAACTCCAAAATGTATGGTTTCTTTTGGGTGAAGTTTTCTTCCAGTTTGATTTAATGCAAAAACAAATGCCTTTGTGGTAATGACCATGAAAGAATTTATTACTGTAAATCAAAAAAGTTTAAGTTAAACAAAAGCTTGTCTGTCTTAGATTAAAATCTTGGAAAGATAATACAACCTTCACTCTACCAATAAATCATTCCATTCTTAGTATTTTAATAAAAGTAATAATAATTAAAGTATCCATTCCTCTGTACTTAATTTTATTATACATAAATTTCATTCGAACCCCCGACTACAAAATCCATGGATTAATGGATTGGGATCTCTGCCTTCTCAGAGACTAAAAGTGTGTGGCAAGAATTATGTACAAAGTACAAAGTCAGGGAGAGTTATCACAAAAATGAAATATATATTTTTTTATCATGAACCTTGTACCCAATATTTGAATATAGGGCTAGCACTAATAACAAGAGCTGAACATTGACAACTGTAAATGTACTATAAATAAATCATTGCAGAGAGCAAGCTTAAGATTCTTATTCTTGAAGATATGTCAGGGTCAAGGCCAAATTGAAACCACCACCATTGAAAAACCTCAACAGCACAATGTGCATGAAAATGTAAAAAATAACATTTTACTGATTCACCTTGACAATAACAGTTTGAAAATACAATCAGACAGCAGGAACGCACAAGTGACTTAGTTATATACAAAGCTTAATTAGCTGGAAGGACTGTACAAACACACTTACAATTTTCAATACGCTCAATCTTTATTAAGAAGCCACAAAAAATCCCTCAAAATGATGTTTACCTGTCCCGCCGTGTCTACCAGCTCCAAGACATATTCTTGACTATTGTGCTTTAGCTTCGTGGTGAATGCTTAATATAACGAAAAGAAGTAATCTTAAATTTCGTACTGACAAAAATAGAAACTCAGATCACTGCAGGGGTTTCTTTCCAGAAAATTCCCCTAAAAGGGCAATCACACGACCCGAATGAAGAAAAATTGAAATGAGCACTTACTGTTTTCAATCGTTGGATCATAAGAATCGACAAACTGTCCTTCCACGAACTGGATGGTAATCGAGGACTTCCCTGAAAATGAAAAAAGGCCACGTAAAAATTACAAGAATACGCGCTTTTCACTCCATGATTCAGCGCAAACAAGGGGTTGTATTCCAAACATCATTCTAACCAACAGAACGAAAGCCCATTATGACAATTTTCCTTGACTTTGGTGGCGCCATGCTTATTGTCTAATCGGGATATTTTCGTTTCCTTCCGAGAAAAGACGTAATATTTTCCCTACATTTTGCCTCGGAACTTTTTCCAGCGATCTAAACTGTAACACTGGAAATGGCCGGCTGATGATAATTTCCCAGAATGCAATCCAATATTTCTAAGGCGCAAGCTGCTGGTCAGCGGCTTCTACCTATCAGCATATCGATCTTTTTCGATAGTGAAATTTTTAAAATCCAGCTGGCTTAAAAAACTCTTACCATTTCTACTGTCTGTTTACAAATTCTTTGTAAAGGTATGATTTAATTGTTTATTCAATTTTAACTCTTGAGCTACCGTAGTTTAATTAGTTTTTTCACTTACTATCACCATGATCACAGTTCATTGACCCGGATTATAAATTGATTATTTAATACAGTTTTGCATAATTATCCCGCGTGAATGGCCGGCACACTTAAACGTTTTAGTCAAGTAAACTTTCTATTAATATAAACAAAGAAAGCATTAGATCGAAGACAGAGTTGTCAGAAAGGCTCAAAGATCCTATATTTTATTATCCATAGGTTTTCTTTTCACCATAGCCTCAAAAAATAGTCAGATTCACATTTCTTCACACAAAACTTGAAGTTGAAGCAATGAAACACCTACTTTCTTGCTAAGAGCTGTATTGCTGGGACAATCCGGCAAGTGTAGGGATGACGAAGCTGGGGGGTGGCGCGGAATTCCCAAGAGGGGAATCTTCTAAGCCTCCTCATCTCAAGAAACAAATCAATACCCCCACCCCCCGAAAAAAACTTGTAAAAATGTTTTGCCATTCATGGAGTGAGTAGAAAAATGAAGGAGACATTGTATATACCACACTAGAGTGATATATCAATAACGATCATCCTTTATGATCCTAAACTGCTGAGATTATCCTGTTACTTAACTGACTAGGAAACAGTTATCCCACCTCTAAAAAGATTTTAAAGTAAAAGAGAATAAGACAAAGCTTTCTTCATACTGCATGATGATTCAGCTGAAATGACGTGACAACTGGTAGCCCTGTGCTGGCTAAATTAGGGCTGCTAATAGCACCACTGATAAAGTCTGGTGTCAGTTATCCTGGAATGATTTAGGTTCATACAAGAGCTGGGAGGCTGCAGTGGAAGATCTAATGGGGGGGACCACCCTACTTATAAGCAAGACTAGACTGAGACTCACAAACCTCAAGACACCCCCCCCCCCCCCCCCCCTTCTCCATTGCTTACTTTTAGTTCTGGATCTGCTGCTGTGGCCTTATACCTGGAAATTCTTCTTTTCTCTTGTGAAGCCTCTACAGCAAGGGTCCGCATAGAAAGATAACTTATATCCCTTAAAAAAATTAATTAATATTAGCCTATGGGCTTTTCAAAGTTTTTTTTGATAATATTGGGGTTTTCCTCTATTCACTTAAAAATATTAATTTGCTGTCTACACCACTTTTCCAGGGTATGGAACTTTTAAGAGAACTCTACCATGTTTTGCTCGCTGTTGCTTTTTTTGTGAGTTCAACATTGGGTGCCAAGGATAAAGAGCTTTATTGCGGTGGTAAGTTTTACATGCCAACCATCATAAATTTCAGATTAAAGCTAACTCCGTCAGAGATCAGCACTCTCAGTACTGGGCCAAACTTTTTGTGAAGAATTGTCCATTTTTTAAGCAAATTGAGATTGGTAAAATTGCTCAAAAATGGCAGGGAAAGGACCTAAACCAGGGGTAGTTACCATTCACATGGAAAAACTGGAAATTCTGGTTGGAAAATGGTTCACACCATCTTGTTTGGGAAGGTACAGAAAATATGGGCTGTGATTTGAGGGGATGCTTTTTTTAGTCATTTTAGTCTGTTCAGCAAATTTGTTTACACTGTGTAGTAGTTCATACTCTCTGCACATCACTTTTTATTGTTATATTTTTATGCACAAAATTGGGTTTGTGAAAATGGTAAGCACCCCAGGTGTTCATCCAATGCAATTATCATTCGTTGCAAATTTTTCTGCCTTTTCATTGGCCAACAGCCCACCACGTGACCTGCAAATAACTGCCTACAAATAATGGTCTACTCATGCTCAATGTCATCGAACTTTGTTTCGCTGCAAATGATATTCTGCTCATGTGTAAATGAAACCACACTTTTCTCCTTCTTGTGATGGCTCTTGCGGGATAATGGCAGATCGCTTCACTTCCCGAAGATTGTAGTCCTTAAAAAACAAACTTGGTGATCGAATGATAAAACAATATTATTGAACTCGGTTATCACAAAATATCGTGATTTGTCATTGTCTGGCAGATAAATTATTTGCCTCAGCCTTCGGCCTTGGCAAATAATTCATCTGCTTGCCACTGACAAATCACAATCGTTTGCTCAACCTCGTCCAATAATTGTTAATTGTCTGTGATAAGAGATTTGACTTTCAGAGGTTCATAGCTGTTAACTTCTCAGACAATTACAATAGAAGATAATGGCAGTAAGAAAACACATATCTTAAAAGGCCCCTTAAGTCACTCAGTATCTTATGTAAATAGTTCTTCTTTTGTTTCAAACTCTACTGCAATGCAATTTCAAATAAGGATCATGCCACCACATACCTAAGCCACACATTGTTATGAGGAAGAGATGAAGAAGTAATTAATAACTGCCCATGATATATAATGACAAGTGTTACTCTGAAACTCACAAAACTGTGAACACCAAAAATATTTTGGGGAATGTTATTGTGTTGCAAAATCAGCAAACAGCAAGAGTAATTAGTTTGTAGTTTCATGGCTTGCTTGCACATCCTGATCTTTGCTGAGAGTGATCATAACACAATAAGCATTTCTTTCCTAGGATATTTCAGTTTTCATGGTTTCATTAGTTTGACACAGTAAATTTCTAATGATTTTAAAGCTCCCTATTCACTGTTACTTATCAATGTTATTAAATTTACAGTTTGTCATGTTATTGCTGATGAACTTCAATGGGAAATTAGCCAAGTTGATCCAAGGAAGATGTTAGAGGTAATAAAAACTCTGGTATTGATAGAAAAATAAAATAAATATAAAAACAATAACTTTAGTACTTTCCAATTCTGGTTTTTCAAAGATGTAGTTTGTTTTAACATCTTTTCCTTAAGAAGTAAGGGCAAGAAATGGGCTTAATATAAAAATCACTGCTTTGTGACAAATAAAAAAATAGGTTTCCCAAGCATATATTTTGAAAGTTACAAACAACAGAGAAGACTTTGAAAAACTGTCAGGCTTTGAACTGTTTTCAAAAGCCTCAGTTTTCATCCATTATTTTGACCCTCTTTATCTCTTTTTGTACTTGCTGTGTTTTAATTAGACATTCATCAGTGATTGACTCAGTTAAGTGACCAGCTGCCACAGTTTGGCTTAATGTTTGCCACAATTTAGCAAAATTCTTTATTTTGCAGCACAACCCCTTTAGCCCTTCAAGTGTTTAAGTCTGAAGAGTGCCCAACATCAATTTACTCCCACCAGTATCAATACAAATTATCCAGAAAAAAAATGTTAAGAATTATTATTGAACTTATTAGCAAGGGGAAAATGTTTTGATCATTAATGAAATTCTCACAACTACTGTATCACAGTAAATTCTTTAAGGAAAGGTATGGAGATAAGTCTAGTGGAGAATTTGTGTTTCGATATTGGAGCTTAACCCTTGAAGTCCCAATAGTGACCAACAACAATTTTCTCCTAACAATATCCATACACTGTGGAGAGATAAAGTTATGAGAATTAATAAAATGATCATCATAGAGAAAATTCCATGATCTTTTATCAAATTCTCTCAACTAATTCTTAAAGGAAATGTATGGAGATCAGTTTGGAGAATTTGTATGTGGATATTGGGGCTTAAAGGGTTAAAGGGTAAATATGCACTGGGCTGTTGATATGAACGTTAAATAACGGGCTTATCTTTTTACACTTTTAAGATTGAGAGTTTTAGAGTGGATCCCAAGGGAAATCAAAAAACTCGGAAGGTAAGGTAACCTTTACTTATTCACAATGAACTGCCCTTGTGCAATCTTGACTAGGCTATGATAAATTCTATCGGGAGAATTTCCTGCAGAATGAATGAAATTTTTTTAAGGCGAGCATTCTGTTAACAGAAAGAATATAATTATGGAGGAGAATAAAAGAAACTTTGAAACTTGATGCAGAACAAATAGAAAATGCGTTGTGGAGTTATTGCTGCGATAATTCACTGAAACGTGCTCACAAGATCAACTAAATATGAGTGATATTGCACAAAGTAAAATGAATAACAATTTTGCTCTGCAAAATGTAAAATATCTAATTAGTGCCTAGTGCCGAGAGCAATTTCAATAATCGTAAAAGAGATTTAGGGTAAAAAGTTAAGTGGCGTCGTAGATTCCAAGCTAGCAGAATGAATCAAAACGGAATAGGAGAAGTGACAAGAGGGATGCGAAAAACTGACAAGTACGCAAAAAAGAAAAAAAAAAGGAAAAAAGTAATGCTCACTACGTATGCCAAACCCCCAAAGAGGGATTCTTGCACCAGTAAAAGAAAGCTAAGAGATTTGGAGAGTTTTGGTTGCTTTGGTCAAATGATGTCTAATGGGTAACGTAAGTATCAGGTCTTCCTAACGAGTTATGCAAGAAGAGAGAAAAAGGGATGAAGCGGTCCTCGTTGTCTCCTTTTTTCACTTCTTTCTACCCTCCACCCCTCCCCCCAGAAACGCGT
Organism: Porites lutea; assembly: GCF_958299795.1. Taxonomy (NCBI): domain Eukaryota; kingdom Metazoa; phylum Cnidaria; class Anthozoa; order Scleractinia; family Poritidae; genus Porites; species Porites lutea. Next base: position 797,272 of record NC_133203.1, read on the forward strand.
GATACTCAGGTTGTGATACAGGTTGCATCACCATCATCGTTATGCTAACTCTTGTGAAACAAGCTCGTGATCTTCCAGTGATCATATTCACAACCGTTTACCGTCTAATAAGGTCAATATGAAGCACTGAAATTTGCCATCTTACTATATTTATCATCGTCAAGTACCCTATTAACATTACTGACCCCAGCCTGCAGTAAGCACTAGGATGTGAGTCGCATGTGACATACATCCTTCAATCACACTTAGAATTAGTTGAGTACTTTCGGAAAACACAAGATACTCGCGCGAGTAGACTTGTTGCTTCCCTCTCCGAGGCTTTGCTTGGGAAAGGACGCTTTTCAATTCAAGAATAAGGGGAAGACAAGAAAAAAATACGCGTGCGAATAAACAGTTATTACCGACATACTGCTCAGTTGTTTAGGAGTGTTCAAAGGGTAAAACGCTCGCCCGGTGACTGGGATGTAATACGTTCTGTCCTCTCCTGTCGGAGACTTTACTTTTGTCCCAAGCGCGTGTCCTCCTACAAACAGAGCCGACAAATTAATTTCACATGCTTGTAAGTTTCGTTTCACGTGATAATCTGCGATGATTCGTTGACGCGTGGATACATGATGCAGAAAATGATTTATTAGAATGTTATTTCCGTCTTCTGTGGTTGAAGTGTTCGCAGTTTAAAATCCAGTTGAAATTTTGAAATATATGTATTTTAAAGTTCTGTTCTTCTCTCGCGTTCCTTGAATTGTAACTTTGGCCAAGTATTGCGTGTGTCTGGCGACCACTGGAAAAGTCACGTCATGTCTAGACAACCTGCGTGCGTCAAAAAATAATGGTTATAGACTTAGTTTCGTCTACGATCGTGTACAGCGATAGTAGACAGAAAAGCATTGCTAGCAAAGTCCAGTTTTCTCACCAATAATGATCAAAAGTAGACTCTGCTAGCAGGGAAGCTCGTGGCGTGACGGTCATTTCATCTTGTGTTGTTCGAGACAACGTTAACGCGTTAAATGTTTGCAGAAGGATAAGGTAGGGAAGATACATAAGTAATAAAATAATATTACTGAATTATCCTCTCCCCATGAGGGGCTTTTCAGTGATAAAGAAGCACAACAATACAAAAAACAATTCAAATTTCTTGTGAACATAACAAGTAAAAAATCCCAACTGGCATGGCGAAACCTCCCCTGTGGGCTAGTCAACAGAGTTTAATACGGGACGGGGGAGGGGGTGGGGGGCTCCGCCCCAATATCCAACCCCTTACCCCTTTATGTTCCATTTTTTAACAGAGAAAGGTACCCCTTTCGTATAACTTCCATTGAAAAATGGTGCTCCTTTTACATAAGAGAGGTTGACCTTTCGCGGTCCGCACAGTGGCAAAATCTGTCAAAGTAAGGCGATACCTGACAAAATTGATCAATGTTATCATTTATTTCCAATCATTTCTCTAAGATTTATTTTTCGCCCTAATGGCTTTACAGCTTGGTAAATATAAGGACAAGATGGCTTTCTCTTGCTGAAACACTTGTGGTCTTTGCAAGACATTCTTGTCGTGTGTTAATGATGATAATTTCTTGTACGCGGATTATGCTTCGGTTCCTTTCTTGGGGAGAGCCCATGCTTAAGTGAATCTTTTCGCTGAAAAACACGGTGCTTTTTCCCGCCAGGTGTGGATGGGTTAGCTTCGCAATAGTATCCCCCAAGCCTTGAAGTGGATTCATCTGGGCAGTTTTCACACTTACTGCTAACGAGTGACGCGCGATAGGTGTTGCCTTGGCAACAAACATCATCGGGCGATGATGTTGGGACGGACGATCTTGAACCTGCCAGAGACTTGCGAGGAAGCATCCGAAGCGTTACCTTGGCAATGAGGTAAAGGTCTGTCGTAGAGTTGGGCGCTCTCCATTCAACTTTTTGCCCTCCAGACTGGACATTTAACGTGACCCTCCATCTCGACAATGTTGTAGGAAGAAGGCTATCACCAGCGACGTTGGAGGTTGTGTGACAAATCTTAGGAAGATTGTTGCAGAGACTGTACGGATTAGGAATTTCGTTGGAGCAAGTTGAACTTCGATAACCTTCTTGGTATACTGTAACATACGATGTTTGTCGCTCTGGTAACTTGTACAGCACCGAGTTATTTGTGTTTGCAGAGATGAAGCTCCCCGTCTCCGTTTCGGCTGTGAGTATTATACGGGTTGATGTCTTCACTTTCTCGGAACCCGTCTCGTATTCTTTGTTTGGCAAAAACAGCTGGAAGTTCTCCACATATGCAGCGTGCGACTCGCCAATCAAACTCCAGTCAAACTGATACAGCCAGGTCAGATTTTGAGGTAGTCTGAACGAGACAGTCTTATTTGTTGCTAACGTGTAAACGTTAATGAAACCCAGATCCCCGCTGTATTGAGGCCTTGATGGAATGTGAACTGTCCGTTCGATGGAGATGTAGTGTCGATGATCTGTAAACGCCACAAGATTGTCCAAGTCACTATTGGTGAAGAGCCCACTTTCTGGCGAACAAGGCCCAACTGTTTGTCCCCCGTTTCTATACTCGAGTTTGTCGCAGTATAAAAAGGCTTGAGACTGAATAAAAAGCTGTGTCATCAAAAATCCGCCTAAAAGTTGATGGGCCTTAAACACATCGTTCGTTTGTCGTCCAATGGAAGCAGCCAACTTCTTCGCTACATTACCACGTACGACTCTGGATAGGCTGTCTACTAACTCAAATTGAAATTCAAAAATATTCTCCCTCAGGGCGTCAAACTCGGCAATTGTCCCCTCCAACTTTTCGCACAATAGAAACCCATTAGCAACAGCCTTTCCTGTGGACCCTGCGATTCCTTGTACTCCCTGTAACAGATCGCAGGTCGAATCTTTGAAAGCTCCCCACAAAGCTATGTTACCCCTCATCCGTTGCCTGTCTACTTTTGGCTGGTAATTAGAGTAGTTTTCGATAAACTCCTCTGCGTCATCACCAATGGTGTCTGCCGAGTTACTCTTTATTTTGTTGACCAGTGTCTTCAGTGATGCCAGTTGCTTTCGGTTGCTTTGCAGGTCAGTTCCAATCTCTTCTGTATCAGTAGCGAGCTCACCCAATTTTACAATGAGTGTAATTCCGTGTGCTAATTTTGCTGCTGTATCTGCAACGACCTTGGCCTGGTCTCGTATTCCCAGAGTATCAACACCGGTGAATATCACTGAAATGGGATTTGACTCCTCTAATATCTTCGTAACGAGAGCTACCGTCTCCTCGACCAACTGAATCGACAAAAGGCTTGTCATCGCAATCATTGCCGCTTTAACGTCGTCTTTTACCTTGTTTTGTAGCGCAGTGTATCTGCTATTAAAATCGTCAAGTTTGCCTCCTATAAACTCCACATCAGCGTTTGCTATTCCTTGATCAAACTTCGCGATGCCTTGGAAGTAAGATGAAATACCTTTGACATGTGCTTCCATGTTTTTGTTTAGCTGATCAATGGCGCTCAACACCTGGGTATGTTTAATAGCTTCCTGTTTCAGCTGAATTATTCTGGCGTGGTCCACATTCTCATGCAGAGTAAGATCCCTGGTATTTCCTCTTTGAAGTCGTTCATTCTTAAGTTTCTTTAGTAAAAGGTAACTTGAATAAAACTCCATAACTTCACAACCCGCTGGAGCTTTTATTTCTCGACAAGCATAACCGGCCCTGGAAAAATTCTCTTCATTCTCGTTGATAATCTTCATGGCTTCTCCTATTTGAGAGTAAGCTCTTCTTGCGAGGGCATCTTTATAAAAGTGATCAAATGGTTTCAATGTGAGCATGCTCAGGAAGTTTTTTACCATATCCACCTGTTTAGCAATGCTGTCTAGCGTTTCCTGCATGTCACATCCATTCTCTCCAGAGCATCTGTCGGGACAAAATTTGTCCACGATTGCAAAGATTACTTTATACCAAATCACTCCGATCATCAGAGGAATGGCCTTCTCTACGTCACATTTGTTGTTTTCTCCGCACGCATTGGTGGAACTTGAATAAAAGGAAATGGCGCAGTTCGAAAGGGTCGGGCAAACGTTCTTGACTATTAATGCCGGGACATTTCGGGGTGGTAGTTTGGCGCACTCTCTTTTTAAGGGTAAAACATACCCGCTTTTTTCAAGCAACGGATCTTTCTGGGTAACCGGATAAACATCATCTATGAGGTTTCCAACCAGGCGTACAAAATCAGAGTTGTATTTTCCCTTAAGACTTGGGCTATCCAGGAAATTTTGTTTTATTCGGTCTGGTAAATTGCTGTATTTCATAATGTGAAGTGTATCATGAATATACATTGCATGTGTATTGGTCGCTTCTTCGTGCAGTTTACTTCTGATTAGAAACTGCTCGAGCACTGGAATCATCTTGGTGAATAGCAGCATGTAGCAGTGCCACTTTCCCATTTCACGAGGACACCCATCGCCTCTACTATCCATTCCCCATCGAAGTTCTGAGTAATCAGAAGTGATTTTTATTAGACTTCTCAACAAATTGCCTGTGTCATATAACCATGGGTCCTTACCATCGACAGGATGGAAAATCGTTACGACAGCTAAAATTGTCACGAAAACTACGGTGACTGGTAACCGCATTTTGTTTCTGGATCTGTTTGATTTTTCCAGTCCAGTCTTGTTTCCAAGTGCAATAATGATGTATCTACCTGAGTAAATGCTCTTATCGTGATGGAATATGTCATTTATTTACTCATCATGGAAAAATTTCGTCACTGTATGAAAACGGGTATCTGATGGATTACTTTTCCTTTTTGGTCGTCTTTTTCGAAGCGTAAAAAGTTAAGTACAAATGGGCTGTCCAACCATTGTTGGTAGGCTGATTTCTGTTTTGTGGTGTTACTATTGTTCAGTGTCTTTTCAATCTTTTTTTTAGTATCAAGTTATTTGGTGATCTCATCCGCCTGAAAAACCAAGAAACTATATCGGAGAAATAAAGATGCTGTTGTTATCAAATAGTTTAGTCTTTTACTTTAATTTCTAGATCCTTTTTCTCAAACTTCTTGGACTCTCTTATGATAGAATCTGTTTTGAAAGTACAACAACACAATTTTTACCAGTATGTGTTAAATTAACTTGATGACAAAATTGCAACGTTTTGTAAAGTTAACCACAACTTTTTGTAAAGTTAACCGCCCCAAAAGCTTTGTCTTGCAACTTACGAAGAAAAGCAACGTCCATGCGCGGGACTGATACTGAAATTTAATTAGTGTTCTTTGCATTCCGATATTTTGAAATGACAACTATTTTATGTAAGTTTATTTCTATTTTCATTTAAATTTTTATTGAAACTTCCGAAGGGTTAAGAAGTTGTGGTATAAATAATTGATACAAGATAAAGGACCTTTCAAGTGGGATACCAAAATTGCTTTAACTATCTTAAAGCAAATGTCAAAGCTTAACCAGGCAGATCAAAGCAGAAACACAATTACTCATTACAGTTTGTTGCTAATTTCAATTTTTTGGTGTAGGAAGCTGCCACGTTGAAAACCGGGCGAGGGATTTTACGATCGGACGACACGACGACATCGAAAGCGTAAAAAAGACAATAGGTTTCGTAGGCAAAGCAAAAACTTTGCACGTGCATCGCACTTTTTTGTACATTTATTTGCCCTTTTTGTACGAATACGACGTAAAATTGCCTAATTTTACGTTTTATAAAGAACGTAAGCAAGCGACGACGAAATTTTATTTCTCTTTCTGAACTTGGATATCTAGTGTCTCTAGGGATTCAAATCCAACAGAGTTCGCCTACATTCGACAAAGTAAGTGGAAAGAAATAATCGCGATAAAAACTGAAAGAACGCAAATTCACTTTTTAAGCGACGTTTTCGTTACCATCGCGTCCTTGGATAAGCTCCCTAATAAAAAGGTGGTCTGTGGTCACCCCTTGACACAGTTATGACAACGTAATTTGTAATTTTAACTTTTAAATGTGTGGATGAAATCCTGTGATGTTAACATTTAAATGAAACCTTATTTGTAGAACTTTGGCACGGTACAATTCATTTCTTATGATTTTACACAAAGAAATTTAATTTTTCTGTGACTGTTTTACATGGGCTACACTAATTAGGAGTGAAGGTTTTAAGGGTTCTCTGAACCTCTCTATGGGTAGCCTTTACAGTTACACAGACGTTGTTTTTTTTTACTTTCCCCCCACCTCCCGCAGTTTTTATTTTCATACGCGCGCACGACAATCTCTAAAGAGGAAATAGAGGGTCTGGGAACAGGCTTTTCTATGGGTTCCTGTGGTCTTCGCTTTAGTGAAGCGGCCGGTTTTTCATCCAATCTACGGTTTTTGAACACATTCTCGCTTGCATATGAAAAATTGCCTTGTGCTGTAGCGCCATAGCGAGCTCTTTTTGGTAGGTTTCTTTTCTGTCATCACACGTCTAACCTTGTCTGTCAACCGTGATCAGAATGTCAATGCGATCATCGCTCTAATATCTAGGATCGTCGTTTCATCAATAGGGAACGTTGCAACTTTGAATTTGTCAGCAGTATCCTAGCCTGCGTGGCAGGCGTTCGAAAGGGAAGGGAACCACACGCTCTCGCGCGCGCCCAAATTCCCACTTCCCCTTTCAACACCGGCCACGCAGGCTAGCAGTACCCATACAAAGCATTTTCTCTCAGTATGGCCACTTGCTGGAATCTATTCACGGTCTGCGCATTTTACTTTGGACCCGCTTATTAAAAGCCGGCCGGTGTTCTTTGAGTTGTACATTTTTAACCATGTCACTACCTCACTTTTTATATTAGTTTGGTTTTGCATATTTCGGATATACACTTTTAGTGAAAATGCCCCAGAAATGAGGTTATTTCTTCAGTCTTGGTTACTTAACGAATTTTGGTTAAGAACAGGGCTGAGTTTCAGTGCGTTCCAAAAATATCCATCATTTCAAAGATTCTTCCTTGGAAGCTATTGGTCACCTGTCTCACCTGTCCAAACTATGGCTCCTTTGTAAATTCTCAGACACGCATGAACTTCGAGATATTTAAGTGGGATAATTTTATGTTTCAAGAAAATATAAGCAACTGTTATTGATTTGATTGGCGCATTTCAAAGAGGAAAAAGCTAGTATCATGATAAACAAAAAAGACGATAAATTTGTTGGGAAAGTGAACTATTTCTTTTAGGAGCAATTTCGGTATCAAAATGCAAGTTTGTTTTTACCGGGGTGAGGTACTTTGTAGTTATTGTTTGAGCAGTTGCCCTTCCGCTTCGCCAACTTTGTAGACAAATTTAAGACTGAAAAACGTAAGGTTATAGTGGATAATATTTCATGGACTTTTTATTGTTATTCTTTTGATCTCTCATGGAATTCAAACGTATGAGTGATTGTCTTCGTTTGACGATTACTTCAAATCCCTGTTGGAGGGGAAATAGGTTGACCACGGACTTGATGCGCCCTTAATTTTTGTAGTTGTAAAATATTTTAAAGTAATAAGCATTTAACTACTGGTCTTTTTCTCAAAACACTTTGCAATGCAAGATTTGTTTATAGGCACTGTGTGAGAGGGTAGGTCGTAAAGACAAAATACAGTACTTCTTTAGATATGTGAATGCTAGTGTCATTTCCATAATACATATTCTTTTAAGCTACATTGTACTGCTGTACTGTTTCACTCACCCAGTAGGTTAGCGTCTTTTTCCTTTTAATTTAGTTTCTTTCTTTCTCTTTTCTTTCTTTTATTAACATATTTTTTTTTATTCTCTGCCCACTGTGAAAGTAGAAAAAAAGTTTTAATAGTTAAAAGAACATGTATTTGTAATTTTTTTTGTAATTGTTTTTGTTTTTTAAGCAAATAAAATTTAAAAAAATGGATTAACTAATAACCGAAAAACCTGTGATAACCTGCAAAACTTGAAATCCTGCTGTTGTATTCGGTAGCCGATCTCTCTTGGGAAAGCTTGCCCAGAGTTAGCATTCATTCGACGTAAATAAAAGCTTGTGTTTTAAGCACATGCCTAGAGACAGTGCATGTTACTCTTAAACACACTGTATACTACAAAAAACCTTCGATGTAATAAAACTCTTCTCATCGATCAAATTTTCTCATTGCCATGGCACTCGCAAGTAATGTTAGTTCCATTTTATTTTTAGACTTGACCAGGTCTGTAAGTCTCCGGCTTTTCTAAGCTGATAGCGTTTTGCTCTGTTTCAGATTCAGTATGCCAGATCAGAGACCCACCTCATAGAACAACTGGATAGTATGTGCGAAAAAATGAACAATTACGCGGAGTCATCTGACCCTGCCACTGGCAAGAAGTCTTACATCAGAACATCATCGCGCAATGGGGAGGCTGTAACTTTAAGTAATGTGGCCATTAGTGGAGATATAGCAAAAAAGCTCAAACATGCAGTAAGTAACTTTTATGCGTATTAAGTATAACTGAAATCTCAATGGTAGTAATATTATGCACTAATCCTGTTGACTTCTTTTTTAGTTGTTGTTTGACATTAGTTGGTAGTATCTGTTTCAAGGGTCAGGTGAAATCACTCTAAAGGAGATGAATCCTCTTGCCCAACGTTTCTGGGACTCTGCCCACCTACTCCTCTCCTAAGCCAACATTAACACTTACTTCTCACTTAGGGCAAAATGATGGTCAGGGGAGGGGTAGGTGGTCAGTTTCCCAGACACGTATAACTATCCCAAGAAAGAATGTAAAGCCTAACAAACCCAATCTGCCACGAGCCACCACTACATAATTACTTGGTTTTATATTTGTGTTACCTTCTCTTATTGCTTGTTACTAAAAAAGCACATTTTTCTTTAGTGTGAGAGTATAATTGAAGATTATGATGACGACATTATTGCAACTTTCAAAAAAGAACGTAAAGATCCCAAGAAATACATGTGTAGGACAACAACTGGTAAGAAATGTATTCCCCTGCTGTGTCATGTGATGTCATTTGAGTTCCCGTTTATATTGAAAAAAAAAATGTTCTAGGTAGAAGGATCACTCGATCCCCTACCCAAGCTACCCTGGTGGAGCCATCTTTTCATACATTTATTTAAAAAACGTGGCGAACCGTTAACATAGAAACAAAACGTTGGCTCGACTAGAAGGGTTACCTGCGTAGCGGGGTCACCCTTTTGTGATGGTAGGATCACCTTCCTAACCGGGCCTACTTTTCTCCATATAAACATTTAGCTCGTCCAGCCGGGTCAACTCAGTCAAAGCGAGTTAAACAGAGCATGCGCGAACGCTGTTAGCTCGGGCAAAAGGGTCAACATTTTCAAGTCTCATGCTAACGCTGGCGTAAGGTGACTCAGCTGGGAGGGCGACCCGATAAACCCTCAATTTAGGTTTCTGAGAAACTGCCCACCTACCCCTCCCCTAAGCTAACATTAACACTTACTTCTCACTTTGGGCAAAATGATGGCTTAGGGGAGGAGTAGGTAGGCAGTTTTCCAGAAACCTAAATTGATGAAGACCAAAAATCCCATCTGAATGCGTATGCAATAGGCCTGTTTTTCGAGGTTACCCCTAGCCTCATTTTCAAATGAAAAACAAAACTTTGCCTTGAATTTTCTTTTTAGTGTCGTACAAATAAAACTTGTTTTTTCTCAAAAGCATTTGCAGTTAGTTCCGTTTTAAAAGTGAGGGTTTTTGGAACTTTTTCAGTTACCCGAAAAGAGGCAAATGCTATTATTGTTGTTTGTTTTGATGAACAAATGATTTCTTTTGTGCGCTTGTTTGTTTCATTTTTAGGTTTGTGCATTGATGACGATGATGATGAGTTCACAGAATCTGATTACGACGACGATAATGATGACGGTAACAACGAGGATGATGCAACAGATCACGATGAACTTTGACCTTAATTTTCTTAATGAAAATCAGTTTGGGAAATAGACCTCTTTATCTTGCAATGAAGTCCCCAGTGGAATTGGACTTTGACCCTTTGTCGTTTCTTAAATTATTGCACGTGAATACGAGGAAATTTGAAAGAAACAGTTCTCAGGAGTATTATCACAAAACCAGCTTTGGGAAAACAAATCGTACAAGCTGAAGAGGTCTATTACGCAGCAATTTGCGTGGATCCATTCAGATTCTTTTTTATTATTCTATCTCGAAAGCAAGTATTAATTAACCGGAAGTGTCTTTGCAATGATAAAACATCAATCGTTGTCGGTATTGTAAATGCAATCTAACTTACAATATTTTTCTTTCTCGTAAATTTACACCATAAAGATATGCAGCAGAGCTCCGCATTGGTCGGAGGTGTACGAGGGCAGAGAGGTACACAATCTGGCATTTACCAGTCTCTGAGAAATGCAGTTTTAGTCTGCTTTTTGATAACAGTAAACACCCGCCAGTAAAAACCTACCTCTTCAATCCGGCAATATACAGTAGGTTCTTATTTTGGGGGGGGGGGGGGGGGGTACTTAATTGCAACTTAGGCTCAATAGGTTCTTAATTAGGTTGATTACCAGAAAAATAAATAAACTTTTTATTTAATCACAACTGTATTATTATAATCCTAGACCTAACACAAACTGATCACCGAATTTATATACAGTTTCGCACAGTCGTTCTTGTTGTACTTAAATTTACAACTCAAAGTTACACTCCTTTGTTAAATTGTTTGTCATAATTCAACCCACATTTAAGAACCCGTTTGATCTTGCTTGGCTACACAGATTCTTGTATTTTGGGGTATTAAAGCGGCAAATTTCTACCAGGTGCTTCTTAAACCACGGGTTCTTATTAGCGGGTGTTTATTGTAGCATAGATTATTTAATAGTCAATTGAATAAAATGTCTTCGACGCTTTTCTTTGATGTTTTTATATAGAAAGAAAGAACCTCACAAAAGATTAATTTCGGTACACTAAAATTCATTCAAAGATTAGAGGAATATAACAAAATTTATCATCTTGAGGCTCAGCAAGGAATAATAAAATTTTTAACCAAAACCATGGACTAACCCCTTTGGAAAAATGCAAATTTTGCGACTTTTTTTTAATCGATGTTTTCATAGTCTAGACAGGCTAGTATTCTTCCTAGAACGTCACCAAACACTTTTTCTCAGCCCATTTTCCCGAAGAGAAAAAAAATGAAGAAATTTGAAATTTTAACCAAAACCATGGACTAACCACTTTAGAAAAATGCAAATAATGCCACGTTTTTTAATCGATTTTTTCATAGTCTAGAAAGGCTAGTTTTTTTCCTAGAACGTCACCAAACACTTTTTCTCAGCCTATTTTGTTCAAAAAGAAAGGATGAAGAAATTTGAAATTTTTAACCAAAACCATAGACTAAACCCTTTGGAAAAATGCAAATATTGCGACGTTTTTTAATCAATCTTTTCATAGTCTAGAAAGCCTACTTCTTTTCCTAGAACGTCACCACAGTCATTTTCCCGGCCTATTTTAGCCAAAAACAAGAAGGATGAAAAAATTTAAACATTTTTGACTAAAACCATGGACTAACCCCTTTAGAAAAATGCAAGTTTTGCGCCTACGTTTAATCGATGTTTTCATAGTCTAGAGAGGCTAGAATCCTCCTAGAACGTCACCAAACACTTTTACTCAGCCTAGGTTGCCCAAAAAGAAAGGATGAAGAAATTTGAAATTTTTGACCCAAACCATAGACTGACCTCTCTGAAAAAATACAAATTTTTCGACTTTTTTAAATCGATGTTTTCATAGTCTACACAGGCTAGTTTTCTTTCTAGAACGTCATCAAAAACTTTTTCTTAGCCTATTTTGGCAATAAAGAAAGAAGGAAGAAATTTGAAATTTTCGACCAAAACCATGGACTAACTTGTAAGAAAAAATGTATTACGACTTTTAGTAATCGACGTTTTCATAGTCTACAAAGGCTAGTTTTCTTTCTAGAACGTCACCAAACACTTTTTCTCAGCCCACTTCTCCCAAAAAGTAAGGATAAAGAAATTTGATATTTTTGAAGAAAACCATCAACTAACCCCTTTGGAAAAATGCAAATTTTGCGACGTATTTTAATCGATGTTTTCATACGCTAGAAAGACTAGCTGTTTTCCTAGAACATCACCACAGACATTTTCCCGGGCTATTGTTGCCAAAAAGAAAGGATGAAGAAATTTGAAATTTTTGACCAAACCCATGGAGGTTTTTAAATCGATGTTTTCATAGTCTATACAAGCTAGTTTTCTTTTTAAAACGTCATCAAAAACTTTTTCTTACCCTATTTTGGCAATAAAGAAAGGAGGAAGAAATTTGAAATTTTGGACCAAATCCATGGACTAACCTCTAAGAAAAAATACAAATTTTGCGACTTTTTTAAATCGATGTTTTCATAGTCTACACAGGTTAGTTTCTATCCTAGAACGTCTTCAAACACTTTTTCTCAGCCTATTTTGGCCATAAAGAAAGGATGAAGAAATTTAAAATTTTTGGCCAAAACCATAGACTAACCCCTTTGGAAAAATGCAAATTTTGCGACTTTTTGAAATCGATGTTTTCATGGTCTAGAAAGCCTAGTTTTCTTCTTGAACTTCAAGAAACATTCAGTTTACCTGACTTTGCCTAAAAAGAAAGGATGAAGAAACCATGATCCCCTTAGCCTAATCATAACAGTTCTCGCGCCTAATCTCTGCTTTATCATATACCAAACCGTAACCTAACCGTTACGTAATCTCTGCCGCCAAGTCGTCCAATCCAATCACTGGGTATAATTATACTTTGTGTCTGCCTTATCACACCTAAACGTTTTCTAATGGTACCTAATTTCTTCTTGAAACATAAACGAGCAGTTTAATATTTGTGTGATGGCAATAGTATGCCGAACGTTAGTAACTGATTATTAATTTTACTTCAATTTATGACTCTTGATTAAGCATAATTATCATAATTACATAGGTGTTTTTAATTATAATGAAATCGGTGAGTTAGAACATTGCAGTATTAGGGACCTTAAGGTGGCTCGACTGGATTTTTTGGGGTTGATACCTCCCAAGTTTGAGGACGCTCGCTTGTAAACACAAAATCTGGGGGGGAAAATTGGCTATTTTTTGAGGCCCTATTTAAAAGTCTTCCCTGTTTTCAATGTTCTTAAAACTTGCAGGGAATATTTCTTGACGATTGATCTCGGGATTGTCGAATTTATAAAAAAATTTATCAAGCAGTTTTTGGAAAAATGCGAAATTTTTAGGCATGGACCAAATTATCTCCAAAAACTGTATCAAAAGCATCTGAATGCATGCGCAAGTTAATAAAATCCTTCTTACTCGCCCTCGCCCAGAGCAATTCCCCTCTTTTTTTGTATGCAGTTTTCAATGGAATCAAACCTGTATGAAATGAAGCCGCGTTCCCGAAGCTTATCATTTTCTTAAAATATTAGCGAATTGTGCGGCTAGCATGCTATTTCACTGTTTTTATGATTCTTAAAACTGCATTTCAGAATATTTCGAAAACGCTCTCATAGAATTTCTTCAAACTTTGCCATAATGGAGGTAATTATGGCAGGTACATACTCCCTTGAGCGATTTCTTCAAAAAACTCCTGGTACAGAGAAACACAACGATAAATGAAAAAAGTAATGGCGTCATTACGTTGCCATGGCGACTCCGATTGCAATAAAACCCAGATCATAAGAAATTTTCATCTTTATATAATACAGTTGTGGTAACCTTTTTTCCATATCTTTACTCATGCCGACGTAGTTAATGCTCAAACTTGGGAGGTATCCCTCTCAAAAAAATCCAGTCGAGCCACCTTAAGATACCCTGGACGCGGCGGTAAAGAGAACGTGGGTTTGCCGGAGAAAGCCTGGAGCGAGGACGCCGCCACATTGACAGGGAAAACAAATTAAGGTTGAGCAGGTTGCGTTGAGCGCTCGCCCGACGAGAGAAGATAAAGTAATGCTTTTGTGTTTAAATTCCACGGCGTCTTTTAGAAAAATTCGTTAAATCTTGCTTGATTGATATCTTATATTGATCTTTATTGAGAGAAAAATATGTGCTGCCGGCTATGACCCCAGTTTCTCTAAAATCCCCCGAATTTCTTCGAGGGAATCGGAGTTCGGGTTATCAGCTATCTGTTCCCAGACTTTTCCCCTTTACGTTGTTCTTGCTTTTAAAACAACGTGGTTCTGTTATGAGAACTTCCCGTAATAAGGCGCTTTTGATCTTCAGACCACTCCAGCGCTAAACTGAAAGTGAACAAAATAAATGAACCATGGCGTCTTGTTCAAGACCTCAATTTTCACCGACATGTTCAAGTTTATCAAAAGCCTAGATATTTGTTTTCCAACAATTTTTATTCTTCTCGTCTCTTAAATTTTTCAAATACTACCCTACAGCGAGAACGTTACCCCCTTAAAAATAAGCAGTTAGAGTGTTACATTTGTGTCGAAAGACTCTGCGCTTTCATTCTCAGTTGCCGCCAAAACACTGAACCCAAATGGCTTGATAGCAAAAAAAATAAGAGTCAATCTCGAGAGAACACCACACTAAAAACACTTAAAAGTGTCTCTTGAAGTGAAACGGATCGAATGATCCTGTACGAAAAGCAATTTCTGCACTCAATAAAAGAAAACCAACTCACCGTTTCACGAGGCGGCCAAACACCTAGGGCGGGATCCATTCAACCAAAATTCCAACCGGTCCGACCGGGAAAAGAGGACCACCTCAAAAGGTGGACCCGTTTTTTCGAAACTTTTCCGGTTGGACCAAACCGATCCATTGAGTTTTGGACCGAAATTTCCGGTAAGTTCGGTTGAATGGATCGCACCCCTAGTTCCACCGTCGCGACTTCAGGTCGACGTTGTGGCATTATGCTAATTATTCCAAGAATTGAACATTTCACTTCCGGTTGCCGTCCTCCTCGGCCGTGTCCAGAGTATCTTAAGGTCCCTATTGTGCCTGGAGTGGAGGCGGCCTACCTTAATCCCTCGTTCTCGGCTCGGTCAATCCTGGACTCTACTGTGTGCTTATTGGCCATACTTCAGTTTTCAAAAAAGCCCGGAGTCTGGAAGAAGTGAACCTGCACTGTCAATACTACTGAACTGCTGCGAAGGTCTAATTGGTAAGTAATACAGATTTTTAACATCCAATGTTTACAGTGTCTTTATCCTGCTTTTATGGAATTTGTTACTACCGCCAAGACGGCAGCAAAAACGACGCTTATAAGTGTCTCGTTCTTTCAAATATCACGATCATTTTAGCTCCCTCAATTTCTCAAATTTTATGAAGTCATTCGGCGGCCGTTCGAAGTTCTGCAAAAATAGCCGGAGAAATCAATGTTCTCCTTGTCATCCTCAGTGTTGACGTCTGCCATAAAACTTATTAGCACGCTGCATCCGAAGACGTTATACGTCGACGTCGTCAGAGTGTAGCACAACAAAATGAACCAAAAGAATGAGATGCACGGGTTATTTTGCTTTTAATTAATGTTTTCCTTGTTTGAAGTTCTCGGCTTCGTTGTTGTGATACGATTTTAATTGACTGTAATCATTCTTTAATTAATAAATCATCAGGCATCATCGTTGTTGAGAAGTGGAGGATTTTCAGTGTCAGTTGATAGAAATTTCGTAGTGATTTTCCAAAACTTTTGCCTGCGAGTTGTGTGGTTTCCATTTGCTCATATACGTTTCACAAAACGAACGAAACGTGTTCTACCCTGAAGCAGACAGCTTCAGTTGAGAGACTACGTCTCTACGTGATGGATTGGCTGAGCCGAATGTTAATATTACGTATGGTAGAAGAACACGGTTCTTAAAAGCCAATCTGAAATCATTTATCGCCTTCTCGTCATTTTAATTCGAACCCTCAGATACAAGCTAGGGAAATGGAAGTTAAAACAATTTTATAGACAACGCTGAGGATGGAATTCATTAAGAGGCCATAAAAATGACCGTTACATATAAATATTAACATTGATTGCTTCCGGGAAAACTGAACTGATGCGCTCAGTTCTCGGAATTTTGAGCTGCATGTGACACATTGCAATCTCCTTGCGAACGACATACTTTTCTGCCAACTGAGCTTTCTTTTTTAAAATTCTGCTCATTCTGCCGGTCTTCATTATACAATCGAATACAAGCTGAAACAAAATTACAGCTTTGGCTTTACTGGCACAAGGCAAAATAGCCAAGTGCTATGTTTAGTAAACTTTAGTGAACCATGAAACCTGCCAATCAGTGCACCAATGGACTGAATCAAATGAGTGGAGTGATTTTCATTATTTTCAAGATCATATGAGGTATCTGCATGCAAACATTTAAAAGGTGGCAAAGTGGTCTTAAAACTGTTTAAATTCGTGTAACAATTTTAGTCTCCCGAACTGCACCCTTTCTTCTAGAAAAACGCGCAAAGAAGACCATTACAATACAATTATCAGAGCCATCTAGCGAATCGCTAATTTATGACTGTCAGTCATGCGGATATAACGTTACATATGACATATGTATTCTCTTTTCCTATCCGTTTTACATGCACCTACAAAAATTCACGCCCCTGGCTCTTTCTCCTTTGAAAGTGAAACAATCTGTTATATAACTTTTACAAACTCGAAGACCTTTTGAAGTTCACAGCTGGTATGCACTTTTCATATTAGAAATTAGAATGACTCACACTTTTAAAATTTTAAAATTAGAGCAGTAAACTGATTCTTACGGCAAGTAGGGTGATGAGAAAAATAAAGAAAGAAAACATATTGAAGTTTTTGTCTCTTTTCATTTCAGGCTAGTGCTGTATCAAGAAAAGGCAGGCAACTGAAGTAGTCTTAGCAGAAGTTCAGTGGGCGCGTGCACACAAAAAAAGGACGAAGAATGTGCACACCATTCTGTGAAGACAAATGTCGTTACCGCGGCAAGCATAATAATTTGATTCTCTCTCTGGTTAAACTGCAAGAATCCGGTAAACAGACAAACATAGAAGAATGGAAAAAGCTTATAATAAACGCTAAAGGGATGTGTGATCTCAACCAGCCCTTAGAAGACCCTGATCCAGATTTGAATTATCCTTTATTACATTGGGCAGCAATACTCGGGAAAGTCAGGGCCGTCCAGTGGCTCTTGAAACAAGACTTCATAAGCTTACGAAAATGCCCACAAAGCGCCAATCTCCAGGGAAAATCCAATGCAACTATTATTTTTTCTATGGTGCGATTTCTTCATGAAGGAGTAACGACGCGAGATCCTCAAAAAATCTTAAAAGTCTTTCTGAAAATACTTGATTTGCTGTTAAAACGAGATCCAGACCTACTCTTAGTTCAAGAAGGCCGTAACAACGACACGGTACTACACCTATGTGCTCGAGGGGAAGAAGACACAACGGCTCCATTCTTAAAGTACTTGAAAGGAATATTGGTAAAGCTACAAGACATGTCCAAGGAAAATGAGTGTCCGCAACTGCGAAACATTTTAGAAAAAAAGAACGGAGAAGGAGACACATTTATTGATGTAGTTTCCAAATTTCAAAATAAGGAAAAGGCGGCGGTCCTGCTTGAATTCTTAAAAGAAAGATTTCAAGAAGTAATTTGCTTCCCAAAGTTTGCTGTCGAAGAAAGTGTGAGTGAAGAGAAACTAGATCCCGAACTGCCCGGAAACCATCGGGCTTCGGATGAGTCTGACCAAGAAGAAACAGAAGAAGACGAAGATTACGACGATGATGACAATAATGAAGACGATGATGATGATGATGATGATGATGATGATGACGATGACGATGACGACGACGATGATGATGACGATGACGATGACGATGATGATGACGATGATGATGATAATGATGATGACGGTGGTGGTGACGAAGACAGCGACGACGATGTTCCTTTGATAGTGGCATCACTTCAAAGGAAAAGAAGGCATTACGTGAAAGGGAAAGAAGGAGGTAGTGACAAATTTACACACCCTAAAGCAAGCGTGTCCGACAACGCTTCACGTTCGGCACGTGATATCTTAGATGTTTCAGATACTGGGTGTAATAAAAACGAAGCAAGTCCTGAGATTCCCAAACCTCCTTTTCCTTATGATAAGAAACCCTTGGTATCTGGAGTGTACATAGTTTCTTCGAATTACCACCACTGTAAAAATGACAGTCAAGCAGCAGTAGACAGTAACTCCAATGCAATGCTCAAAGCCAAGGACAGCGTTCACCAGCTGGCCCGGGAAACGAAAGAGAAACTGTCTCAAGAAAAGCTCAATCTAAAGAAAGCAAGATCGTCCCTTGCAAGATGCGAACACAAAATCAGCCAGTTTCTAATGGAGAAGGAAAGAAGAAAGACTGAAGTTGAAAGACTGGAGGAGACAGTGAAAGCTACTGAAGAAAATCTTGCTCGTTATGAAGATTGTTTAGGGAAGCTTCATTAGACTTAATTCAATTTTTTGGTTCGAACATCAGTTTTCGTCACTAAATTAAACATGGTTGAAATTGAGGGATTTCAGGTGCTCTTGCCAGTTAAGCCAATATAATAAACCCACCTTTACACTTTTCTAAAAATATAATGAGTTTCTTTTTTAGTTTAAATCTCACAGGCGCGATCGAGCAAAATTATGTTGGCAGTTTCAGTTTTCAAAGCAGTTAGAACGTTTTTAGTAAATGTTGAGAAATTGTTATAAGTTAACAACGGTACAGAGTGTATATAGCGGTACTTATATATACCTTAGTCTGCAAGCATTTTTCTTAGCTTTTGCAATTTTATCTTGTTTGACCAGGAATAAATGTTACTTCTAGTCTACTATGTACGGCAACTACAGTCAGGGTCTAGAAGGGGGGGAGGGGGGAGGAAGGCGATGGGGTCCTGATTCCATTCCCCCTCCTTTTTAAGATCATCCCACATCCCCAGCCCGAACCGACTTCCATTTTCTTTCCAAATTTGCAACTCTAGCCAAGATTTTATCGAATCCCACTTCCCAAGTTGCGGTCAAATCCCGTATCCCGCCGAGGAATTTTTCACTTTTCCTCATCCCGCACGATATTCTGGTCAAATCACGAAACCCTAGAGATACCCTTTCAGATTCGGTGCAATGTGTCGGGATACAGGACACCTCGAGACCTCGAAACCTCGCTAATACTGTGTTCGTCCATGTCTTTCTTTACTCCTTTACTCTCTTTCTTTACTTTCTTTTACATCTTTAGTTGGCTGTACCTTTAGTTGATTCACAGCTCCAACCTCGTTCCCAGGGTTCTCTCCTACCCGCCCTACGGGCGGGTAGGAGAGAACCCTGGGAACGAGGTTGTCACAGCTCTATAAGACAGAAATAGAGTTCTTCTAAAACGGACACATTAGTTTCCACTTTTAAAAAGGAGCTCGAGTTAACTATAATATGAGATTCGTGTCTCCGCTGAACCAAAAGTAGGGAGCTTTAGCATCGACGACGGCGACAGCAGCAAAAAAGGTCACTTTTAAAATGAATTCGCGTTTTTTCAAACTTTTTCGCGTTTATTCCAATTCACTGAAAATGTGAAATGTGAGCGAATTTCCTTGGAGTTAATTTCTGGGGGATCGGACTCAAGCTTAGAAAGAGAGAAGAAAATTCGTCGTCGCTTGTTTACGTTCTCCATAAATTGTGAAAGTAGGCATTTTCACGTCGTAGTCGTGCAGTGACGGCAAAGAAATGTACAAAAAAGTGTGATGCACGTGCAAAGTTGTTGTTTTGCTAATCAAGCCTATTGTTTTTTTGCCGTTCTCGTTGCCCTCGCCGTCGTCGTTGCTAAGCTCCCTATTATGGCTCCTTCGTGATTTCGATTTTTACTTTACTGTGACGTCATCGGACACTGGACCGTTCTGCTTTGCATACTTGTTAATTTTTAGAGAAAAATCACAATTGCGTGGTTGATTTACTAACTTGGTATTCTACAATTGACTTCTGAATTCAGTTTTACCTCTACTCTAATGGTGATTGCCATGGGAATTTGCGTTATCTAAAAAATGGCGCCTAGTACTAGTGTATATAAAACTAATCGAGTTTCGTTTTTAAGACACTGCCATCTGCTTAAGCATTGATTATTTATCTTTTTTGACAGTCCTTCTCAGCATTTATCAAATTAGCCCCTTTATACGTGAAAACGAAAGCTGTGTTAACTTCATCTAAACGTATAGGAAGATGCGCTTCCCTGTTGCCAGGGGAGGGAAAAGATTAACTTTCTTCTTGATTATAAAAATAATTTGAAAAGTTTTATTTTAAAGATGGTTTGATGCCAATTTTGTTTGTTAATTTTTGAAGCCCTTGAATTAAATTCAATGCCATTAGGTATGAATATACATGGTTATCGATATGGGTTTAATCATTAGAGACAAAGCATGTCAGCCTCTTGATTTTGCAGTTGATTTTGTTCACCATATTTTTGAATTCTGCTCGAAAATTTTGACTTTGAAACCAGAGAATAATCGGATTCGTGGCTGAGTTGCAATGTATCAGAAAGAAAGAAATTTGATTAAAAGGGCCTCTGTTGGAATAAAAGAAAAGAAAATAGACGGCGCGAGGTGTAAAACAGATTATGAAAGCCAAAGTTATCAGAAGCAGTAACTTTACGACCTTTCTTTTCTGCTGTAATTCTTCATTAAAGCGCAGACGCTGGCTCCCAAAGTAGAATCCCCGGATAATTCGCCAGTAGCAAAAGCAAATCACAAAAGAGCTAAAGCCACTCCACAACCAAGCAATGAGTAGTATATGCGTCTTTCAGTCTTGAGCTCTCTCAAATCAGAGCATATTCTTTCTTTTTCATCGAACTCCGTAAATGAGAAAAGAGGGATGACAAGAATAACGGAGTAAAGTGAAATTCCAAAGATCCAGCAGAAAACGCTGTCCTTTGTTAAACGCAGCAGGCTGTTCCAGGGTTTCAAAAGCGCGCGAAATCGCTCGACAGCCAACAGTGTCAGAGTGGTGATAGATACCACGATTGTCGCGCTGGATGTGTTAGCTGTCGCAAACGTTTGGCACAACACGGCGCCCAGTGTTCCTCCTGGAAGTTTAAAAGTCAGAAGAATGGCAAACGGAATGAAGCAAATTAACGAGATTAAATCTGCAGCCGACACAAACGCCACTAGAGTATTCGTTGTCGATCGCATGTTCCGATTTTTTATCACGGTTGAAATTATTACAAGTGAATTTCCAGTGATGCCAATAAACACCAGCAGAAAATAGCTGATCGTCAAAATAGAACTTAAAGAGCCCAAGAAATTCATGTGTAGGACAGCAGCTGGTAAGAAATGTATTCCCCTGCATGTCATGTGATGTCCCCGTTTACATGGAGAAAAAGTTTTTCTAGGTAGAAGGGTCAGCCGCCCAACCCAGCTACCCTGCTGGAGCCAACCTTTTGTGATGGTAGGATTACCTTCCTAGCGGGGCCATCTTTTCTCCATATAAACATTTGGCTCGCCCAGCCGATTCAACTCGGTCATAGCCGGTCAATCAGAGCATGCGCGGGCGCTGTTGGCACAACCAAAGGGGTCAACTTCTTTCTCGTATAAACGCTGGCTAAAGTTGGCTCGGCTGGGAGGGTGACCCCGTTAACCGGGACAGATTTTCTCCATATAAGCGTCGGGCCTGAGTCACTATCCTAGATACCGGTGAACCTGCCTTGGCAATATTGTCACAAAATTGTCTTAGTATTATTGTAACATTGTCCCAACATAGTGTTTACATTGTCTCGTGGTTTGTTGGATCCGACGTCGCAACACTGTTGAACTGGCAAGAAGTCTCTCTTTTTTCTAATTTTCTCTCAAAATCGTCAGAAAATGGTCTTTTGGTGTCTTTGTGTTGCAGCTGTTTGCTTTCTCATCTTGGTTGAACTTGCGCAAACGCAGTTTATCCATTTTTTCTTTCGATGTAATAAATCAATTCTCTCAACATTCTCTCAACAAATGTTGAGACCGTTGAGACACTGACGTGCCTGTTTCACCGAGGCTTTAAACAGTTTTTATCAGATTTCATTGTCTCCATATAAGTTCTATAAGACTAAAAAATCCGTCGAAAAGCGTATGCCATAGCCCAGTACCATGTTTTTCCTAGCCTTATTTTTAAAACCATTATAAGTAAAATGTCTGAATATAAATTTCCTTTTTATTGTCGGTCAAATAAAACTTGCTTTTTCGCGAAAGTATTTGCACTTGACCTCGTCTCGAAAGTGAGGGATTTTGGAACTTTTTATTACTTAAGGAGAGGTAAATGTAAATGCCATAATTTCTATTTCAGTTTTTGTTTTGATGAATAAATGTTTTCTTTTATGCGCTCGTTTGTTTCCTTTTTTAGGTTTGTGCGTCGATGATGGTGATGAGTTCTCAGAATCTGATTACGACGACGATAATGATGACGATAACAACGAGAATGATGCAACAGATCAAGATGAACTTAAACCTTAACAATGAAATCAGAGTGGAGAATAGACCTCTTTAACCTGTATGTGTTGTTTTCTCAATGAAGTTCCCAGGGGAATTTGACTTTGACCCTCTGTCTTTGCGTAAATTATGCCTATATATGCACGTGAATATGAGGAAATTTGAAAGGAACATTTCTTAGGAGTATTATTACATGACGCCCTTTGGGAAAACTAAACATACAAGGTAAAGAGGTCTATTATGAAACAGCTTGCGTAGCTCCATCCAGATTCTTTTTTATTATTCTCTCTTGAAAGCAAGATTAATGAACTGGTAGTGTCTTTTGCAATTGGGTGTACAACATTTACTGTTGTCCTAATTGTAAATGAATGTAGTTTAAAATGTTGTCGATCAAAAATTCAAACCCTCTGTCCATACAAGTGAACCAAGAACATAAAGATATGCAGCAGAGTTCGTTGGTCGGACGTTTAAGTGGCACAGAGGTACACAATCTGGCATTTATCAGTCACAGACATGTAGTTCTGAAAGTCATGTCTTAAATCTGTCGTTTGATACCTAAGGTACAGCGTAATTTTTAGCGAGTTATTATAACTCCAAAAATGGAGTAAAAATTTTAGGTACAGGATAACCCCTTTTTTGGGGTTATTTTAACTCCTAATTTAACTCCGAATTTGGGGTCATTTTTACTCCTGAAAAAGAGTTCTTTTTACTCCCAGTCTGGAGTTAAAATTACTCCGAAATGGGGTTACTTTTACTCCTTACATGGGTTGTTTTTACTCTTTTTGGAGTTAATTTAACTCTGAAAGTGGAGTAAAAATTTTAGGTACAGGATAACTCCTTTTTTGGGGTTATTTTAACTCCTCAATATCTGGGGTCACTTTTACTCCTGAAAAAGAGTTGTTTAAACTCCTTTTTGGAGTTAAAGTAACTCCACGAAAAATAACTCCACTGTAAGGAGTTAAATTAGCCCCACTAGAGGAGTTATTATAACTCCCTGAAAATTACAGTGTACTATAGATTATTTAATACACAATTAAAAATTACAAATGTCTTCGACGTAAGTTTTGATAAATAAAAGACCAGTTTCGGTATATTAAAGTTCAAACAAGAATTAGGGGAATAAAACAAAACACTTCATCTTGAGGCTCAGCAATGAATAACAAATCTCTTTTGTATTGCCCCAAGCCTTGTAGCAGCCGTTCCTTATGTAGCACTTTGTGTCTCCACTGATGAAGGGCCAGGCCCGAAACGTTTGGAGAAAAACTAAAACCAAAACACGGCACTTTTGTTCATTATTTTTTTTGTTGTTGTTGAACATTCCCTTACTTACGTTCTTTATGTCGTCACGCAACCCTCCTCCCCACAAACTAAAAAGGTTAGTTTTCTATCTAGATCGTCCCTGAACAATTTTTCTCGGCATATTTTGCCTAAAATTAAAACATGAAGAAATTTCAAAATTTTTACCAAAACCATGGAAAAATGCAAACCTTTGGGGAAATGCAAACTTTGGGACTTTCTTAAATCGATATTTCTATAGTCTAGAAAGGCTAGTCTAAAAAGAAAAGATTAATAAATTTCAATTTTTTCACCAAAACCATAGACTAACCCTTTTGGAAAAATGCCAATTTTGCGACTTTCTTAAATCGATGTATTTATAGTCAAGATTAGAAATTCTAGTACTCTATCTACAACGAAACCAAACAGTTTTTATTGGCCTATTTTGCCTATAAAGAAAGTAAAAAAGAAAATTCGAATTTTGACAAAATCCATGGACTATCCCCTTTGGACAAATGCAAATTTTGCGACTTTCTTACCTCGATGTTTTTATAGTCTAGAAAGGCTAGTTTTCTTTGTACATTATCACTAAAAACCTTTTATTGACCTGTTGGATCTAAAAAGAAAGAAGAAAGAAATTTTAAATTTTTGAGCAACCCCGTTCAGGAAAAATGTCATAGCATATCTCATCTATTATAACAGTTCTCTCTGTCGCTAAGTCATCAAATCCAATCTCTGGGTTATTGTACCTTCTACACTACTTCTATGAGCCTATTACACCAAAACGTTTCTCCTGATCATACCTAATCTCTAGCCTGCTTGAGGAAACAATTTTTAAACGAAAACTTATTGTGTGATGGCAATCGTATTGAGAACGTTAGTCACTGATAACTGATTGACTAATTGACTCTTGATGAAGCATAATTATTATAATAACATTAGCAAGTATAATCATGAAATCGGTGAGTCAGAACAATGCAGTAATGTGCCTGTAGTGGAGGTTGATTTTGTCGACTGAGCTTGGCTGCACTATAACTTTAATTCAATTTTCAAAACACCTGTGTCTGGGACATGTATACACTGCCAATACTATTGCAGCGACAGTCTGATTGGTAAGTTGGAAAGAATTTTAACAACCCAATAATTTACGGTGCCCCGGTTATGTTACTAGGTAGTTCGATGTACTACTGCCAAGACATGGCAGCGTGCGTCATGCGTCATTCTGGCGTTATTTCAATCCGGATCATTCCGACAAGGTTCTCCTTGTCATCGTGTGTTAACGTCCTCAAAAATGATAAAACGTCGCTTCCGAGGAACAGTTTTACGTAGACGTCGTGCAGTGCGGCACAACGAAATGAACCCCAAAAATCGGAGATGCACGTGTTATTTTGCTTGCGTTAATTTGTTCCTTGTTTAAAGTTCTCGGCTTCGTTTTTGTGACATAACGATCTTAATTGACTGAAATAATTATCACATGAACGTTATTGAGAAGAGGAGAATTTGTCAGTGTCAATTTTGATAGAAATTTCTAAGTGCTTTTCCAAAACAGTTGCCGGCGAGACGAAGTTGCATGTTTTCCACTTGCTTTAAACCATTTCACAAAGGCTTATGGTATTCGACGAAACGAAACGAAACGAAACGAAACAATCGGTATTCGACGAAACGAAACGAAACGAAACGAAACGAAACAATTGGTATTCGACGAAACGAAACAATCTTTGACCCTAGAAAAAAGTGGTAATTGTTCTTCTGCACTCCTAACACTTTGGACACGATAGCAGTTTTGTTTCGCTAAATACCAACGCCTGAGGCTCAGTAATTGACGAAGATCTCAAATTCTTTTCATAAAATATGCCCTGTCAGATAAAGGAGACATTGCTACATCAAACGGAGAAAATAATCAGCTCCTAAACAATTCTTCTTCTTCTTTTTGTTTCACGAAATATTAAAGGGGGCTCAGTTGGTAGTTGACTAAACAATGATCTCAAATTCTTATCATAAACGGCCTTATCACAGCTGTTATCATAAAGCGAACATTGCTGTGTCAGACGGGGTAAATATACGTAATTTTGGTCACGATAGTCTTCTTGCTTCGCTAAATACCAACGCCTGGGGTTTAGTTGGTAAATGATGAAAAAATGCTCTCAAATTCTTTACATAACTGGCCTTGTTCTGAAATAGTCAGGGTGAATAGTGCCCTGTCAGAACAAGCAAACCAAGAAGGGAAAGAAGACTCGTAACCTACTGCTGGCTACTACTCTTGCCAGATATTTTAAGAAAACTGCGCGCCTTTCTCATGAAATTAGTTAATTATTAGTATTATTATTATTTCTTTTTTATGCAGCAATCGAAACATCTCTTTTGTCTTCGCAGTAGTTAAGCCAAGCGTATGATCAGCATTCTCCTCATCGAAAATAAGAGAGATAAAACACACATTTACTATATATAATCATTACATGTTTAATCAGTTCCAGAATCACCTGATGAATAAATATTTCAGCTTCCTGGAAATAAGTAACTTGTAGCTATTTGTTCAAATCCTGGGTTCTAATGTACGCTAACTTGAACTTTGAAATCAATCAATAATGAAAACGTTTTTATGTGTAAGCTGGGGTTCGCTCCTTACCACCCTTTATAGCTAAAACCGACCTCTCAAAAACAACAACGATAATAACAACTGTATGGAACTGTAACTCTAACACTAATACACCGAAACTGGCAAGCTATAAGAGACTTAAGTAGCCGTGGGCCATATGGCGTTACTCTGAGGGTGTTTGCTTTGTTCTGTTGATAAGTTCAACACGTTTGTTTTCTTTGTTTGTTTTTTCACCTCATCGTTCATCTTCGATCTACTTATTTGTCATTTAGTTGCCAGTGAGGGTTTTTTGAATTAAAATGTCAATAATGTGAGTTTCAGGAAAGGAAAAAACAGGTATACACCCGCGAGAAACTGTTTAAAAAAATGTTAACTTGCATGTTGTACTTTCAGTCATCGTACACTGCGACTTTTCGGCTAGCAAGTAACTCTTACGCATGTCGCTGGTAATGAAAATTTCCTCGAGCCATGTCCGAAATACCGTAAATCCTCTATTAAGCCCCCCTCCCCATCTCAAATAAGCCCCCTCCCTCTAATAAGCCCCCCCTTTTCGGGGGAAGAAAGTTAATAAGCCCCCCTCTCTATTAAGCCCCCCTCCCCTCCTCTATTTATTCTTCACTAATCAATGATAGACTGTATTAATTAATCACGACCGTAAAAATTCGTGTGGACTGATCCGGGATGGTTTATGTACCAAATGGAAGATCGGATTTGATCCTTGTACTCGGCTGCATGACCTAAAACGTCTTGTACTTGAGCTTTTGCACTTTGTATTCTAGTTCTTTATGGAGAACTGATGCCATCGTCGTTTTTAAATTAAATAAGCCCCTCCTCTCAAATACCCCCCCGTCTCTAATAAGCCTCCCTCCGCCTCAAATGGGCTTGAAATAAATAAGCTCCCCCCGGGGGCTTAATAGAGGATTTATGGTACCTTCTTTGTCCAGACACTGTGATACGGCAACTGGACACGGCGTTGGTCCGAGCTCAAATTTCCCTTGACCGAGGGTGGCTCAGTCAACAAAGAAAACCCGCAACAAACGTTTTCTGTTGTTATTGTAGTTTGGATATCAATAACAGTTTTACCCGTTAAAATTATAAACCTAAAGAATGATCATTCTCACGTGAAAACGAACTAAAAATCTTGAAATGAAATTTCAGTTAATTTGACTGAGCCACCCTCGGTTGAGGGAAATTTGTCCTCGAACCAACGCCGTGTCCAGTTGCCGTATCACAGTGTCCGGAGACAGGAGGTATTTTGGAAATGGCTCGAGGAAATGTTCCAGCGACATGCGTCGCTTTTAAACGTTTATTGCGGCGTAACGATGATAGAAGTTTGCCTCTGGTCGAAAAAATCTGCCATTCGATGTGTTTTTGGGGCCGCAAACCGCCTTTGAATAGACAAGGTCCGGACCGCCGGCTGTTTTTCTGTGCTGCCTTTAGTTTTACTTCGTATTATGAAGAGAGTGACAGGGGTCAAACAATAACAGCCAAAAAACGACCAAATCGCCGATTTCAAACCAAAAAACACAGGAATACATCAAAGGTAAGTGTCCTTTATTTATTTTATAGAAAAATAAGTAAGAATAATGATATTTAGCGTTCGGAGATCTCAGTATTGTATTTAAGTCTCAACGGTTGTTTGTAACGCGACACCGACTCTCTTGTGAGAAAGTTAATTCACATATATAACAAACTCGTAACGTGAGCTTGGGACATCTGCGATTTTACAAGTTACAGAATTACAGAATTACAGTATTAGCCGAATTACAGTACTTGTTTCGTTTCGTTTCGTTTCGTCGAATACTAATTGTTTCGTTTCGTTTCGTTTCGTAGAAAACCGATTGTTTCGTTTCGTTTCGTTTCGTTTCGTTTCGTCGAATAGAGTACCGAAGTGATGACGTCATAAAAATGAAATTTGTGAAATTATGGGATTTGTTAAGATATTCTGAAAGAACAACGTCCAAGACGCCTACTCGCCAAAAAAGAGCAATTCGGGGCAAATTGTCTGTGAGATATTAGCCCAGTTATGCTGTGACGATTCCATACAAATCCTTCTAAATTTGGCTTGGTTCATAAGATTAGGAACCAGGTAAGATTTAGAAGGATTTGTGTGGAGTCATCGGAGCATAACTGGGCTAATATCTCAGAGACAATCTGCCCCAAATTGCTAATTTTTGGCGAGTAGGCGTCTTGGACGTTGTTCTTTCAAAATATCTTAACAAATCCCATAATTTCACAAATTTCATTTTCTATGACGTCACACTTCGGTACTCCATACCATAAGCCAAGATTAACTATAGGAAAAAGGAAACCAAAAAATATCTTACAGGAAAACTTGTGGATTGGAAAAAATTAGAGGGCCATCAAAAAATAACAGTTACTTGTAAGTAATATAAATAATAATTGTTCTCCCCTTCCAGGAAAACTGATCACAATCGCTTTCTCGGAATATTGAGCTGCAATGTGACACATTTAATATATACACCCTCCTCACGAACGATGTACTTCGCTGCAATTCGAGCGGTTTTCCTTTTTGAAACTCTGTTCATTCTGCCGGTCTGCATCATAAAATCGAATAAAAGCTGATTGAAACAAATTAACTAAGCGTTTACCTCAAGGCAATATTGCCAAGCGCTATGTAAATAACCTTTTCAATGTTTAGTAAACTCCAGTAAACCATGAAACCCGCCAACCAGGGCACCAATGGATTGTCTGGATTGAATCCATGAGTTCATGAGCGATTTAAATTATTTTCAAGATCATAAGTGCTATCAAGTTTTGCAACGTTTAAGACTAGTTGGGAAATTTTTAGAAGATGCCAAAGTTGATATTTAGATGTAAACTTAACTGGGTAAATTTCATGTAACAATTTGTCTCGTAAACTGTACTCTATTTACTGAAAAAACGCGCAAGGAAGTCCCTCCAGCAAATCGTTAATTTGTGACTGATTGCAATAAACTTTTGCACACAGGACGAAAAAATGGATTTGCACAAATTTGCTCTCGGCAAATGTGTCGCAAAATTGTGAAAAATGAGTAAGTAAATCTGGGGCAAAGATAGAAAATGCCACATTTAAGGAGGCAAATGTGGTTTGTGCTTGTGGGAGAATAATTCTTAATTTGTAAACCATAAATATCTTCCCTGAACAACAGAAATGAACTTATCTCAGACTGCAGACACTCAAGGAAATTTCTGCTGCCCTAATTTGATTATTAGATTCTGATGCAAATTTGATATGACCTTGGTATTAAAGCATCACTTTGTTGGCGACATGTCACACCACGAGAAACGCCTAGTATGTATTGTTTAAGTTTTGTTTTCTCTATTGCTGGTTTTCAGTGTCACGCCATTCAAAATAGATCAAAATCAAAATCAAAACCGTTCAATAGATAAAGTCCAGAATCTGGGAAATGAAAGGAGGTACATATACAAAGACCCTCGCCAAGATTCAAGTCAGAGGATTATTTCGTATACGAGATATCCGAAGAAATGTTTTACCCAAACTTATAGAGATTTGTATGGAGACGCGATGCTGGTGCTCACCTGGATGAGCACCAACATGGCGGATGGAAACCAACAGAAACATCTGTTACCAAGTTTTGCCACAAAAGCGTGAATTTATTCTTCGAGAAACTCATAAACATTAAAGTAATATTTTTTCTAAAACATGAACTGTTTAGATAGCAAAATGTCCTGAAATAAGTTATTTGGCCGTCATGTTAATTCCGCGTCACGCAAAAGCTTAGAAATTCAAGCGTACTCTTTCACAAAAACAAGAGCCCTTTTGAAGCGAAAATTTGTATGAAAATTCGTTTTCAGCTTCTCTAATGCTTCGTGAAAGTAAAATGTCGGTACGATCGATAGTTTTTAGTTTGAATTTTAGTGACGTCATGTGAAAACCAACAATGTCTTTGATTGTGACCGCCTTAGGGGCATAGTCTAAAATCTGAACTGGACTCTAGACTCTGGACGCTGTACAATACCCTTATCAAATCCAACACTGTTTTGAATGTATTCATGAACTATTTTTGAAAACTGTTTTAACCTGTTTTGTTAAAGAGGTTTTAAATTGGGTGAAAAGTGTACTTCAGTAATGTATTTTTCGACTGACTTTAAAGGTGCGTTTAAAATGCTATTGAAAAGTAATTTTTACTGAGTATTCTAAAATTCGTTTAAAATATTTAGAAAATTCTAGGGCTTTGGCAAAGCATAAAACAGTTTTTAAATACCTTATAAATAGGAATAAAAACAAGTATCATTTCATTATCAAACTTTACCGTAGGACCTGTTGAAAACTCTGCAGTAGTTAGCGAGCCACCCAAAACATGAAAGGAATGGGACTTGGGTGTTAACCTTTTAATATCATAGGTGACGAATTACTCCTTAATTTTGGCGCGAAATTTCAGCGCTAATTTGTAATTTCACATGTGAAATTACAAAATTGCCATGGCAACCCTTCCGTACGTCTCAGTGTAAAGATGGCGATGAAGTTTTAAAATGCCGTGAATGAAGATGTCAGGGCACAAAAAGACGCTTTAGAAAACCTGAACACACAAGAGAACATCAAGAAGGATTCTAACAGGTATTTTGCCGAAAAAGTCTGAAAAATTCTGAACTTTATAAGCCAAATTTAAGGTCTAAACATTTGAGAGAAAGGAGTTCTCGATCGATACGATCCAGGATAAACATGTCAAAAATCCAAGATTGCTAAGGTAATTCGTCACCCATGACATCTATAGGTAATCAACAAATGGTATACTCGTGAAATTAGGGAATAATTTCACTTGCGTTTTGTCCAAATCCTAATAATTGCCCTCGCCTTAATTATAAGGATTTGGACAAAACGCGCATGAAATTATTCCCTAATTTCACTCCTCACCATACATACAAATACAGCAGAATTTCTTGTCTTTGATTAACATTTTTCAAATTATATTGAATTTTCCTTTTTATTGTCTTTTTTCATTTCAGGGAGTCTATTTAAAGGTGCTATACCGAGAAAAGGAAGGCAACTCAAATATCCTTAATAACAGTAGTCGAGTGGACGTCGTACACATAATTTAAAAAGAACGAAGAATGTGCACACCATTCTGTGACGACAACTCATGTCCTTACCGCGATCAGCATAATAATTTTATTATCTCTCTAGTTAAGCTGCAAGAGTCTGGCAAAGAAGCTGACATAGATGAATGGAAAAAGCTGATAATAACCACCAAAGAGATGTGCGATCTGAATCAGCCGCTGGAAGATCCGGATCCAGATTTAAGGTATCCCTTGTTACATTGGGCGGCAACGCTGGGAAAAATAAAGGCCGTCCAATGGCTTTTAAAGCAAGACTTCATTTATTTAAGAAAACCTCCACAGGGAAAAACCAATTCAAAAGTAGTTTTTTCTATGGTGCGATTTTTGCACGTAGGATTACCGACGACAGACCCGCGAAAAATATTAAAAATCTTTTTGAAAATTCTTGATTTGTTATTGACAAGTGATCCAGACCTACTCTTAGTTGAAGAAGGCCCTTACGACGACACGGTTTTACACCTATGTGCGCGGGGGGAAGAAGGATCAAACGCTCCTTTCCTAAAATACCTTAAAGGAATTTTGGTAAAACTACACGAAATGTCCAGGAAGAATAAAACACAGCAACTGGAAAACGTTTTAGTAAAAAAGAATAAGGAAGGAGACACGTTTATGCGTACAGTTGCCAAATTTAGAAATGCAGAAGAGGTGAAGGTCCTTATGGACTTGGTAAACGAAAGATTTGAAAGAAACATTTCCTCGCCAGTTACAACCGTCGAATCATCGTCATCATCTTCATCTTCCGTTTTGTCAACCGATGACCACGAAGAGAACTATGGCGACAACGATGAAAATGACGATGATGATCATGATGAAGTATTTGACGACGATGACAAACGTAAAGCGAGCGAAGACGATGCTCCTTTGAGCACACTTTTCAAAGCCAAGGAAAGCGTACAAAGGCTGGCTCTAGAAAAGAAAAGGAAGTGGTCTCAGGAAACACTGAAACTAAAGAAAGCCAAGTTGTCCCTTCAAGAATGCGAAAATAAAATCAGGAGTCTTCTAAGGGAAAAGGAAAGGAAAAAGGCTGACGTTAAAAAACTGGAGGAGACAGTGGAGGATGCGGAAAGAAAATTTACTCTATGTCAACAATTTTTAGAGAATGTGGATTAGACTTGATGCAATTCCACGACTGAATATTTTTTTTCAATAGTCATTTTCGTTCCATTACTTCACGGTTAAAATTAAGAGATTTCAGGCGCTATTGCCAGAAACTTTCCAATCCTTCATTGAAGGGTCGTGACTGTCTTTGAGGTCAGCTGAGTACTTTGATTAAAATTCGTCAGTTACTTTTTAAACATGAGGGGAAACGGCCTAAATTTCAAAGTAACAAATTGTGCCGAATCATATAAATATAACATAGGGGGTTGTAGGGGGGAAGAAAGTACAAAGTAGACAGTCGATGGACCTATCTTTACTCTTCATGAGCTCCCTAGTTTTATGTGAAATGCTTCACGACAGTGCAAAATTCACGATGTTGGCAGTTTCAGTTTTTAAAGCACTTAGAACATTTTTAGCACTAAATGTTCAGAAATTTAAGTTAAATTATACATTGATAATGTACTTAATCTGACAGGGAGAATAGCGAGCTTTTTCTAAAACGGGCACTTTTGTGCTCGTCTGTAAGAAAGAACTTTAGTTAACTATAATATGAGGTTCGTGTCCCAGCAGAGTCAAAATTATCATCGTTGGCTCATTCGTCATAACTTCCACTTTTACATTACTGTGACGTCATCGGACACTGAACCATTCTGCTTCTAGACTTTTTCATTTTATCAGAGAAAAATGAAAATTAAGCGGTTGGTTAGTAGATTTTACATTCGCCTTCTGAATTCAATTTTGTCTTTCTTTGTTTGCTTTTAATGGTGATTACCAGGGGAATTAGTTTTATCTAGAAAATGGAGCCTATATAGCACTAGTATATAAAAAACACTAATAAAAAATTGAATTTCGTTATAGAGACATTGCCACCTGCTTTAGTAATCATTATTTATCTTTTACTTTCACAGTTCGTCTCAGCATTTATCAAATTAGCCCCTTTATACGTGGAAACAAAAGCTGAGTTAACTTCATCTAAACATATAAGATGCCCTTTCCTGTTGTGAAAAGATGCACTTTCTCCTTTATTAATAAATTAGTAAAAAAAATATTCATTCTAAAGCTGGTTTGATGTTAATTTTGCTGGATAATTTTTGAAGCCTTTCAATTAAATGCAATGCCAAGGTCTAAAACTACATGGTTATGATATATTTAATTATTTGAGACAAAACATGTCAACCTCTTGATTTTGCAGTTGATTTCGCTCACCATATTTTTGAATTCTGCTCGAAAATTTTGACTTTGAAACCAGAGAATAATCGGATTCGTGGCTGAGTTGGAATGTATCAGAAAGAAAGAAATTTGATTAAAAGGGCCTCTGTTGGAATAAAAGAAAAGAAAATAGACGGCGCGAGGTGTAAAACAGATTATGAA
>NC_133203.1:835990-848490 GCF_958299795.1 Porites lutea
CGGAAAACTTACTTTAATAAGTTCAACTGTCTATTTGTTTTTTCAACCGAACTTATGCTAGCTTAGCTTCAAGCTTTCATAGGAGAAGGTCTGGGCAATAAAGTCTCCAACGTTGAGTGCGAAAGCAAGGGTGTAGCTACATTTTAGGCTTAACGCTTCGCACGTGCGCAAAGTGTACTTTCTGAAATTGAGAGGGGTAGTGGTTTGATTTTTTATTCAACAGTTTCTCTCTTGACCTATTTTCAGGTATTCACAGCCTTGGTCTTGCAACCCGTATGGTGTAGTTCGAATAATGTACAAAAATACGAGGTCACTGTTGAAGCATGCGAAAGAGAAAGTGGAGCAAAAAGATTCCTTAAGAGCGAATGGATGGAAAATGCGCAGAGGTTCAAAGTTTCCTTCACGGGCAACAAAGAAGAAAGTGCAGCAAGTAAGAACATTTTGTGTCTACCGTTAATTATCGAACTAGCGCCGTCCCTATCCAATCCCACAACCCGTAAAGGTTGGCCACACCACCGGGGTCTACGTCCCCTACTCTTTTCGAACAGTGGTGTGGGTTCTTTTACATCCCACAAGAACCAGAACAGTGAAAGTGCTGTGAGACGGGACCTACGGTTTTTCGTCCTCACCGAAAAGACTAAAAGGTCTAATCATTTGCAGATGTCATTACAAAGGCAGTTATTTAAAGACCCTAGTGTTGGTCCGGCCGGGGTTTGAGCCCGCGACCTCCCGCTCAGCAGACCGGCGCTCTCCCAACAGAGCTAACCAGGCGGCGGTAAAATTATATAGAAAATGATCTGAAGGGAAAAGAAAATTGCTTCGAGTTAGCGGGAGGTTCGAGTTAACAGGAGTCGACTGTATTATAAATAAAGACAATATTATTTTGAGGCCGAAAATATAAAATGAAAAACAAAATATAAGTACCCCTCTTCAAATAAGATCCCCCTCTGGACTCAGAAAATTTGATAAGCGCCCAGAGGGTGCAGTATGTATACAGTTGTTAAAATTGCCTTGTTTAACTGGTTTCCTAACAGGATTTATATACACAAGCGACTGGACCTCGGTCGGCACGGTTAGTGGAACAATGCAGTTTTCTCTTCAACCTGTTCTTTTTCCAGACTCTTTTCTGGCAGTAGAGGGAAAACGTTTGGTAGTAAAGGTACGTCTAATTATTGTCTACAAATAATATCCATTAGCCCTTTATTTCTAGATAACTTCTCCCTTTTGTCTTGCATAAGGACGTAGTAGAACAAACCGATTCTTGCAACATTTTTTTTGTTTAACTCTACGAAATTTGCACCTTTATCTTAGTCGCTGGAGGAAAAATTTTCAGAAAAAAGATCTTTTGCCTAACTGCAACCTGGGCCGAGTCAGCGATGGAAACCCGCTTGACTCCAATGTTCACAAACAAATTCTCCAGATTTGTTTCCGTTCATTTTCTCTTAAAGAATTAGATCAATGCACTTTCCTAGCGGAGATATACTTTTGACCCTTTTTTTCTTGATGCTGTATTGACATTTATAGAAGAAAATTAATATTAGTCGCTACTGGGATTTGAAGGATTAACCGCATCAGAACATATGGATTGCCATGGTAACTGCACACCTAAGACCATGGAAACGCCTTCAAAAGGTCAAAACATTGCAGTGAAACCACCTGCCCTCCTCCACTTGTGGCTCCACTTGAGTTTTAAACATTTAGACGTCGTTTCTACAATCGATAAGAGTAAAGACCATTCACTTTTTTCACATAGACTTGACCATAATGCACCTTGTTAACCCTCCCCCACCCCCCACCCCCAAAAAGAAGATTGCATAACCATGGTTTTCGATTTCTCTTGGGACGACTGTAATACCCGGGAGAAATTGGAAACAATGGTTAGGCGAAATTTTAGGGGGTAATCAAGGTTTATTATGGTCTATCTGAAAATGGAGATCGATTTGTTCACCTGTATTATTAGGATTTAAACCCTAATAAAAAACTAATCCTTAAGGGTTAAGTACCAATTTAAACAAAGAATGGATTTTACCTTCAGCATGTGTAATTAGGGAAATGTACATCGCTTTTTGATTGCAGAACTCATCAATCTTTGAGTCATTTGAGGACAAGCATTTTTTCCAGTCAAGTACAGTTACTCTGCAATACCGTGATGCTCAGGGAAATGCCGATGTCATAGAAAATTACAAGATGGTCAGGACTCGTTCCAAGCCTGTTCGAGTACTCAAAAGCAGCAAGGCTGGGAGGGTATCCTTAGATAAATGGAAGACCTGGAGGGATTGCAGTACTTGGTTCAAAATATCAATTGTACAGTGAAAATTTCCGTTAATACTAAAGCAAAGATTCCGCAAACCAAATTCCACAAGAAAGCACACTCTGCCGACATAACCAAACTAGGCAATATAAGCAAAATAAGGGCGAAACAGCTGTCCATGACTGCCAATTGGCTGCCACGGACATTGATGATATGGCTGTACACATGCGTAAGGTACTGGCCATGTCGTAACCTTGTCCCCAGAGGTCCCTTTTGTCATGCGCTAACGTCGCTTACCAGAAATATCGCACCCTATTGGAATGATGTTTGGTGGTGTGTATGCTTTCTTACTGATTTGGTCTATTTTTGTTTAAAAATATTCTGTATTTTTACTTTAGCGACATTGAATTTTTTGCTTTAGCGACATGTACTTTTTGTTTTGCCGTTTTGTTTTGTACTTTTTCCAGTTTATAGCTGATGACCAATATTCAAAAATACTCTTACCAAGGTCCTGGTTTACTCATTATTCAGTGATGGATTTTATTGTAACAAACAGTTTAACTCGGTTTGAAAGTACAATCTTGATCCATTGTTTTCATTTTGCGCTCTGATTAGTTTAGTGGATTTTCTGCCTCGCCATTGCATCCGGCAAAAGGAAAATGGATAAACTTTTCTTTTCATTGAAAACAAGGCAGGTCGATTTAATTCTAACTTTTTGACTTTGCAAAACGTTATTGATTGAACAAGAAGGACAACTAATTGGAAAATAACTTTTCAGAGGTTTAGATCTGAGCAACAACTAATTCCAAAAGATAATTAAGCGAGGCATAAATGCTTTATATTATTGACAACAGTATATGCATCTGGTACATGCCTGAAATTTTCTTAGTACAGTCATAATGATAGTTTCTTTGTGTTCTAACTCACTTTTATTTTGGTAATATATCAATTTGTCTTCATCTAAGCACATAAGACATCAAACGCAGAGTCTGTACTTTTTTGTGATCAGTTTACATATTTTAGACGCTTTACTTTTTGCCAAATTAAATAAAGTGTTGTTTTTATCAATATTTCAGAATTCGACGTCGCGGGGGATTGGGTCTCTAAAAAAAGTCAATCCACGCTGTTTTTCCATGTCACATCTCGTTCAATTTGTCAAATGTTGGTGAATTTTTTTAGAGTTACATACTAAAGGACTCTATCTAGGTTTAAAAAAAGAGATAAAAAATCGTTGTCTTCTGTTTGCGCCCCCCACAGAACGTGAAATTATTAGGAAGTTTCACGTCGTGGTCGCCCAACGACGTCAAAGAAATGTACAAAAAGCTTGATGCACGTGCAAAACTGTTGTTTTGCTAATCTAAACCTAAAATCTTAATCCTAAAATTGGCAAGTTGTTTGTCATGATCAATTTACAAAGCTTATTAACCGTGATAAGTACATTAATTATCACTCGTAATGGGCGTCGCTTCCCATTAACCTTGCTCATCATTGCGCTGAAGAGGGGTCAAACGTTACAAAGACTTCAACTGAGTAACATCCTGTTTACGGCTGACAAATTAAGAAGCTACAATCTTGGACAAAATAGATGGAAAATTTGTACCCCCCTCCCCCCAAATCAAGGATGGGAAAATGGCGCGTTTTGGCTTTTGCGCGGCTTCATCCTTGATTTGGGGTGGGGGGGGGGGGGGGATGGGGGTTTGCTGTTCCATTTTACTCTGTCCAAGATTGTACTCAGATTATATCTAATCGACTTCGAAGACGAACTTTTAAATAATCTTCGCAGGTTGATTAGAAAATAAACTTGTCACTGTCTGCACACTGGAACACTATTATACTCATTCCATCCACTGAAAGCAAATCAAAGCCTACCGAGCAACACGATTTTGTTGGCCAATTTACCCGCCTTAGTAGCCGGTATACTAGATTAACTACTGTATCACCCGTGATAAGTACACTATTAATTATCACTCGCAATGGGCGTCGCTTTCCATTAACTTTGCCCTTCATTGCGCTGAAGAGGGGTCAAACGTTACAAAGACTGCAAATGAATAACATCCTGTTTACGGCTGACAAATTAAGAAGTTAGTCTGAATATATCTAATTGACTTCTAAGACGAACATTTTTCTTCGCAGGTTGATTAGTAACTTAACTTGACACTGTCTGAACACAGGAACACTATTATACTCATTCCATCCACTGAAAGCAACTCAGAGCCTACCGAGTAACATGATTTTTTGGCCAATTTACCCTTGGTAGTCTGTAACGAATATTTAACAGCTAGAATACCTCTAATCGACAAGACGATGAATGTCACCAGATCACTTGTAGGCTGGGGCTCAGTTGATCCAGCGCTAATCCGAGATTAAATTTTAACACTTAAACTTCAAGGCAAGGCTGGTCGAACAGCTAAGGGTTGATAATTTAAAATTATCAAATTTTACAGAGATTACTTCATGGTTGGTGAGTTCGTACTATTTTTATTCATGAGTTGTGAAGAATCTCAAACGAACGAGCGAGGCTCTCGCGAGTGAGTTAGTGATTGTTCACGGCAGTACTAAAACATGGAATCCGGTACCCGGAAACGGAATACGGAATCCTTGAAAGAAGGTTCCAAGCGATCGATTTGAAAAAAAAAATAGCAATGGCAGTAAAATAAATAAACAGATTTTAAAAAAAGACATAAATGAATAAATTACCTTAGTAGAGGAGACTGCTGTATGACTAGCGGAGTCGATTCCGGTGAAAAGACTCTTCATACCACTTCCGGGAAATCAATGCAAATTCTCATTGGACAGCAAAGAGCGGAGAAAAACGTCACTGATAATAACTAAGTTATATGGAGACAGACTTCGTTCAAATCGACAGAGGCGTCGTTTATATAACTGCAAGGCGTCGTCGTCAAGTTTTTTCTTGGTGTCTTTTCTGGGTTGTGTTCAACAGTGTTCAGTTTTATTTATCAAGACAACTTGCTCAAGAGAACCATGGCATTGTGGAGTCCAAAGCGAAGAGAGAATTGTGCATGCATTTGCTTGATTCCTCAACTGATTACATCAAAGTAATGCGCCATGTTTAATAAGCCTCTTCAACAAAAATACGGACGTCAACGCAAAATCAGTTACACCAGTATACCATCAGCATTCAGCTTGGTGAAAAAGTTGAACTTATTGCTAAAACACTGGAACTGTGGTCACGACACGGCTCAGTCATGTCGAGTCATGTGTTGAGTATTCAGTTTGGGGACAATCATGTTGTGTGGTCTGAGGCAAACTACTACTACTCTTGACACTTAGCTAAACAGGTAATATTTAACGGTATTATTCAACCCATAAATAACTCGTAAGATAACTTTTGTCAGCCTTGCAGTGCAATAACCCACACTACGGCAAACTTTATCAAAACACAAACAAGAATATATTTAAGGGAATATATTTAAGGGAACTGCTAAGAAAACTAAAACAAATTCTCTTTGGATTGTACTAAATTATGCAATGTGAAGTTCTTTAATTTTCTGTGAAAGATATTTGATTCCGCATTTCGTATTCCGTATTCCGTTTCCATCGTCCGAATTCCATATTTCAGTGCTGCCCTCAAAAGAGCTTATTGTTTATGTAAGCTTAAATATAATTCAACTAATCAAAGTCAGAATCTAATACTTTTAATCGTTTGTACCTCTTTGGAGAAGATTCTACTTTTGCTTCTTGGACTGCTAACTTAAGGAATTGATTCAAGCTGTTTATTGAATTGCTGAATTGTCCTCCGTGAATCATAGCGCCCGTGAAAAGTGACATCGCTTGTTGCCTTCGCTGACCCAACTGCTGTTGTGGAATTTTCTGCACGTTGAGTTGAACTCGTTTTGTTTGTATTCCCTGTCCCTGTTGATAGATTACTTAATCTTCGTTGTCGTCTTTCTTGATTTTGCATCATTGCACTCGTAACTTTTTTATTTGCAGCTTTTCTATTCTGATTCTTTCATCTAACTTCTGGATGAAATAGCGGAAAATTTTCCTCTCGAAAGGAGCTCACCTCTCTCAAACAGCAAGTTTCGATTCTGTCTTGAAACAAGGGGCGCGCCGGGGCAACCTTTAAGGTTCTATTATTAAGAATAGGGAAAACACCTCATAATGTCATCTTGACTTTTAAAGAATTCTGTTCCTTTATATTCTTCACCAATTTCAAAGCTTGCAAACATTGTCTTG
The DNA here is from genome assembly GCF_958299795.1 of Porites lutea. Taxonomy (NCBI): domain Eukaryota; kingdom Metazoa; phylum Cnidaria; class Anthozoa; order Scleractinia; family Poritidae; genus Porites; species Porites lutea. The sequence goes on from NC_133203.1 coordinate 842,439, forward strand.
TCAACAGTCGCTGAAACGACATCGACGAGATGGATAAAACACTTGCAAAGTACTTTGTTGTGGTGGTAAGTTATGCCAGAAAATATTTGTGTTTTAGTCAGATCCAACACGAAGACAAAACCAATGCGAAAACAAAAAAAAGAGAGAAAAAAATGATCATTAACTCTTTTTCACGACGTCGGTGATTCGTTAGCCATGTGAGTTTATTTATTTTTAAAATATAATGATAGTTTATTCTTACACTTGCCCTGAATATTGTATGTGGTTGTGTAACCACCATAAAAACAAGGAGCTAGGACAACGTTTTACAAGAGCACATTGTTTCTGTTGCTAATAATTTCTCAGTTTTGGCATGAAGAGATTTTAAACCTTACTATAAAATGATAAAGCCTTACTGATAAAATTGATAAAATTAAAATTTACAAATTGACCAGTTTTAGGTCAGTATCCTTTGGAAAGAGATATACGTATTGAAATTATTCTTAACTCAGTTAACTGACCTTTTAACTTATCTTTGTGTGTTATGTTGTAAAAAGTTACTACATGAACTAAAGAATTTCCAAAGAAACTGGTACAAATCGTTAGATTCAGCAATAAGAGTGGACAGCGGTTAACAAGAACTGAGAACATTTATTAGAAATCTTTTATCAAATCGAATACGGCCAGTATTGAATCGATTGCCAATGACTGTCATCTTTATATGCATAATAATCGAATTCAGATATTTTGCACCCAGTAGAATAACATGAGTAAAAAAAGTTCATTGTTGAAGAGAGAAATATATCTTTTTTTAAAAAATTATCTTTATTTTGTTTCTTTTCGCCTGCGTTGGAGTAGGACTTGTCACTCGAGACCTGAGAACTCGATGGACTGTTTATATCGAATACAAGAAATAACAGTCATAAGCTTTAATGAATTTAATGCACATAGTGGCAATATGTAGATTTACATGTGCGTAAAATTACTTTCACTCGTAGTATGTAAAATAACTGCGTAGCTTAAAATTACTTAGCAAAATAACAACTGTTGTTTATCTGCATGCTACGAATAAATCCATGGTTAAAACAAACAATATATTCATGCGTAACTCATGACTGCCTTTTTGTGCTCCCCGTGACGTCACGGCGGCTATATTGGTGTCCCAGACCACCCCCGTCCACCCCTGTGGGAGTTCAATTCTTTTCGTACCAAACGTTTTCTTTTGTTCCAATAAATTCGCATAGATGCAGATCACGTGAGTGAAAACATCATTCGTTTAGGCATCAGTGTAACTCTAATAGGTCTATTTAAGCCCTAACTTTAATTAACGAATTGAATATCTAAGTTTTAAAGACTGGCTGGACACAGTAGCGTATTTGATTGCCATCCAGCTCAGTCCGGGGGGAGCCCAATCAACATAGTTTACGGAAAGGCTCCGCTCCGAGGTCCAACCCCTTACCCTTTTATATACCATTGTTGCCAGAAACGGTGCCCCTTTCATATACCTTTTGACAATGATACCCTTTTCACATACCTAGTTTAGTACGTAATTGGCATCCCTTTTGACTAAACGTTTTCTCGACGTCCCAACAACACAGAACTCTGTGTTGTTACGCCATACAGACGAGCCCCAAAGAAGGCGATACAGCTGTCTATGGCTACAATCCCGCTCTGTTTTGAGTTCTTTCGGTGTCGTGTTGATGTCTTGCAGAGTTAATTTTCACGTAGTACGATCAGCATTGCAGTATTCTGCTTGCAGAATTTAATATGTCTACTTTTCATTTTTGCTGATCAGGTCTTTATAGATCCTACGTTCTTCGGCATATTCGTTTGCGGTCCTTTGCAGTCCTTTGTTGTCCGGGGGGAGCCCAATCAACATAGTCACAGCAATGAAAGCCCTTTCACATACCTAGTTTAGTACTTAGCATCCCTTTTAACTGCTGTAAATGCACTGTCTTTTAAACATGAATAAAAATCACAAAACATGAACTTTTTCACAGCCATATTAAAATGCACTTATCCCTTTTAGACCATTTTAAAGAACGAGATGACTGATTTTCCTACCCTTTCATATTCTTCGACAAGTGAAATCCGTACCTTACCCTTTCATATACTTAAAGCCTGCATGAAAAAGATCAAGATACCCCTCCCTCCTTTAGGAGGAGCCTCCTCGTATGGGCCATAATGAGGAGTACCCCCCCCCCCCCCCGCCCCCGAACAAAAAAGAATTTAAATCTCCCCGCGACTTCAAGCTTTGATTTTTAACGCAAATTTCTTCTCCTGCATTATTCTTGGTTAATTAGCACCTACTGCCTGAGTCGGCTCGTGGTGCTGCTGACAAGATGCTGCTCGAGCAATAAATAGTGGCTACACTAGACTACAGCTCATGATAGTACCAAATTTTCCTCAGGGATATAGATATAGTGCTCTCCTACTCGTCTATGAGTGCGAGCGAGTGCGCGTGAATATCTCTACCTTGCGTGGAAAGTACTGGCCGAAGGTTTCAATGAGAGCTGAGTGGACAGCGGTTAATCAAGAACTGTGATTATTTATTAGAAGTATTTTTTCGAATCGAACAATGACCTTCTCAATGCGTCGTGAAGAGTTCGGTCGTAGCTACGATTATAAGGTTGACGTGTCCGATCGAGCGTGTATATATCTTCAGATGAAAGGCTTTATGGTCACGCTATGGATTCCAAGCCGATCGCGGTGTTGTGCTCTCTTCTTTATCTCACTTGCTTGAAGGTGGGACTTATAAATGATGCATGGGAATCATTTATTTAAGGCGATGACTGTGTGTTTATAAAAGGCCTTTCTCTCACCAATTCATAGTGGAGAGCTTATCAGAGTTTAAGAAAACAATAGACAAAATAATGGAAAGTGCCATGACCTAGGCTAAAAGAACAATAAAATTCCTCTAAGGCATAGACGACTTCAAATGTTTGAATTTTAATTTTTAAGAGACTTGAGCCTTTAATCGCACAGTTGTGTCTTTAAAAAATGAAGATAAAGCACGATGAATTACAATAAATGTATTTATTGTCTCCTTCCAAGGTTGGATTGATCCTGCAGTTCCATTTGCCTGGAAGTAATAGTCTATCTTGCAAACCAGTCAATCCTGATGGCGTTTACACCATTAAGTCTTTTAAAACGAACAAATATCTCAAAGTCGAATGGAAGAATAACGCGACTAAGTTGTCCTTTACGGGAAATCCAAGCGACTGTGGCATTTGTAAGTTATCAAGCCAAATATATTGTATTGTTTCCTCCGCTGAAAGCCCGGTTTCTTTCGCTAGAGAGGTTAGAAAACTGTGGTGTACAAGACCAACGTCGATGAAAATGATGATAATTGAAGATGAAAGAAAATGTTAACGTCACAGTGAGAAAGTCAATGCATAGCTAATCCAGAAATCAGTATTTTTAGGGTCTTAGGGTGTGGATACTTCAAGGATTTAAAGATAATGTTCTTTAGTTGTAGTTCCGCACTACTGAAGTTATAACAACAATGTATAGTAACAATTACCATCATCATCATAAATATTATTATTGTCATTATTATTATTATCATTATTATAAATCAAAACGTTACTGCTAAAATAGACCTCTTTCTTCAAAAAGTTCAACAGCAGCCAATATAAAAACAAAGAATCAATTTTTTTTCCATTCAACCTTTTTTTTTTCGCTCTCCTCGCTTTCCCTATTTTTTCTCTCTCCTTTTCCATTATTAGTGTTGTGTAAGACACTTCCCTTTATAAATTGGCCCCCTTTCAGTCAAATGACTGCAATTTCGGTTGTTACTTTCTTTAAAAAACCCGCAAGAACCATAATAACTTTATTAAAATCACAAATATTTCACATGTAAAGTTTTGGTTTGTTTTGTTTTGTTTTTTTTCAGATTTTGTTCCTAAGGGTAATGTCACCAGAAGAGCATTTTCACTTTATGACAAGACAGACTATTATCTAGCTGTAAAACACGGCAAAATGGTTGTGAAGGTAGGCGTTCCAGCCCAGCACTTTTAGTAATATAATTACGAGATTTGGGTGATAAAGTATCGCTGTCTAAAATTCCAATGATTTATGGAAAATGTTTATTCAGTTAATTTATTCGAACTCGTTTTTCATGTTAACATTCCCTCGCGGATAGCGTTGCTTCACTATACAATGTATTAACCACAGAACCCACAATCCCTTGATTTTTTTCTGACCGAATCAAAATTTCTGCATGCTTTGAAATTTATGGTGATACATTTTCGCCCCATGCAAGGGAGCCCGATCTTTGGAATCAGGGAAATCTTCGACTGTGGAATCCGGGATTGGGGAAGTTTTAGCTCGAGGAATCCTGAAACCTGGGCTTTGGAATCCGGAGTACAGCTCAAGGAATCCGGAATCCCACTTATGATTGGCCTATCCGGAATCCAAGTTCCACGTGACAAAGAATCCTCAATCCAGTACCTGGGAACCGGAATCCCATTCAATGGATTCCAGAATCCAACACTATCTGGATCAACTTAGGTTTCTGGGAAACAGCCCACCCAATACCCCTCCCCTAAGCCAACATTTTGCCCCAAGTGAGAAGTAAGTGGTTAGATTTAGGTAGCTGGGCAGTTTCCTAAAAACCTTATTGCTCTTATCATCTATTTGCAGAAGATGAATCCGTCTAGACGGCAGCTTGGGAACGAATGTCTTTTCCAAACGAGGAGAATTAACCTGAATTACAGCCGGGGAGAAAACAATAATGTCTCAGAGAAATATAAAGTTCTTGTTTCCATGTCAACTAACAATTCTAAGTATAACGCGATCAAAAGTAACAAGTTCGGGAAAATTTCTTTGGGAAATTGGAAGGACTGTAGAGCATGGTTTGATGTAAGACCCAAGAAAAAAGAATTAGTTTAGAAAGAGATTTCAGTCCATGGCTAAGTGATTTATATGTTAACTTAATGCACCTATCAATGTAAATCCCGTAGGGGGGGGGGGGGGGAGTGCGGGCAAGGGGAGGGGATTTGATGCCTGGGACTATCCCCGCTATCGGGCTTTTGATCGTGCGAAGCGACCCCGGGTCGGGACATTTCACTTTGACCGACAGAAGCCTGGTATCAATTCAGAAGCAGTTACCAAGTCCGTCCCTCGAGGCTTCCTGAAAGTCACGCTGTTGGAGAAAGGTATGAAGTTTTCATTTGTTTTAATCGCCATAATCCGATACTTTAAACTGTCATCTAAACAGATAATGTCTATTTTGAGAAAGTTTTTATCTTCAAGTTCCCATCTGATTGTAAAACACGATTATAATCGAATTCCACCATGAAAGTCAGAGGATTTTTTATGGGTCACTGATCCGACCTGTTCCGACATGTTGAGCAGATGTTATAAAGCATTTTAAGTTTTATTAATATTATATAGCCGGTCAATCTTCCTGGATTGATTTTGTTGTACAAGATAAGAGATGCTAGTGGAGAGAGAAAATACTTAATTACAACGAGTAATTTAATGGAGCTTCCGTTAACCGTAAATAAAAGTAGTAACAACGTGTTTGAAATGTTTTTTTATTCGTTTTATATAGTATTATAGCATTGTTTGTTTAGATTTTTTCCCCTGGGGTGGGGGCTTTTTTGACACTTTTGATTGACCTTTCGTTTCCCACCCTGGGGAATTTGATCGAAAAATTTTAAAATTTGTCAAATCCCCACCCCTTGCCCGCACCCCCCCCCCCCCCCCCGCCACGGGGTTTACATTGATAGGTGCATAACTTAAAATAAGAGGAAACCCGATACTGTTTTAACGTTCAATTGACCAACGTCTGTAAAAAGAATCAACGCAGTGACTTTTAAAATTGTTTGTTTTTTCTCTTGCAAGCAATTTTATTAACCCCAGGTGCTGGAAAAAAGGAACTGCTAACAAACTAAGTCGAGGTAGAGAGAAAGGTGATTATACAAAAACTCCTTTTTTCATGCTTCCTCAATTTGTACTTTTAAAACACATCAGTACTAAAGTTATACCAAACAATCCAAATTGTTTAATCTCGAACTGGGAATGTTTAGATAACAACTATAAGTATTGTTCTGCAACAAAAGGCTTC
>NC_133203.1:853490-918490 GCF_958299795.1 Porites lutea
TTATATGTAGGGATTTCCTCTCCCTCTATCGGTCTACAGGCTTCATGAGGTGACGATATCCATTTGTAGTTTAGTGAATAATAATAGCGTTAATTCTAAATATTTTAAACTTAGAAGTCTCCATATGTAGAGATTTTCTCTTTCTTCTAACGGTCTGATCAGGAGGCACGTCCAGACATCTTGATGAAATATATTTGAGCCAGAACTACACCACGCTGTAAAGATTGCGCTTAAAACTATGCTTTCAAGCAAGAAATATGATTCATTAGGCATAAATTCCATTTGAATCAGTTGTCTTAAATTTTTAAGCAGAGTCAAAGTAGTGAGCGAACACCCTTCCTTCCCCTGTCCACTCCAGATATCAGCTAAATCATGCGAATGACACCGATGAAGCCTATTTAAAGCCCATGAGAGAAAGATCAGGTAAGATTGGATAAGATATTTGTCCTTTGTGACTTATCCTTGAGATGATACTCCATATATGTCAGGAAGCTGAGCGGTTTCAATACGGCGGGAACTTTTGCTTCACTAGTTCTCAAGAGTCAAACGAGACAAATCATTTAATTTATAGCCCGGAAATGCAGTGAAAATAGCTGTAGTCTTGTGTTTAGGGAGTGAACAATGCAAAGTAATTTTCTCGCATTTATGACTATTTTGTACCGCAAACCAAACCAAGTTAAGCAAAATCAAAGTAAGTCAAAATAACTGTATTCGCTGCATCTTCTTTGCACACAAAAGAGAAAGTCCCACGCCGTACTTTACACTATTAGAAATCTTAAAGTTAGAGAATATCTTGAAATTAAAAATTGGCGCTCTTGCGCATAAAATTCAATATCAAAAAAAGGATACACCTCCTGCCCTCTATGACGTAGTTCAACCGGCTTCAGCTGATAATTATAATACTAGGTATCGCCACTAATCAAAACCTGTGCAGACCGTTTTCCAGAACTAATTATGGCCTAGCAAGGTTTAGTGTAGTGGCATCACAGACCTGGGAAGCAACACCTATGAAAATTAAGTGTCTCCCCTTGAACAGTTTTAAAAAAGAATATAAACTCTTTCTACTTGACAGTCAGGCATCTTAAACAACTCTAATCTGTCACTTAGCTCTATTTATTTAATTATTTAATTTACATAGTTTTTTATAAGTCCTGTATAACCTCTACCAACTTGTAATCGCTCTGTGGTAGTAGCCAACTCGAAAGTTTGGCTCCTTTGGCTGCTACACACTCTTTTACTTTGCTATATTTAGTTCAATGTATAGTTAGCTCTGTTTTTTACTTCTTCTTTTTTTCCTTATTGTTGTTGTATTGTAATTGAATAAGTGTGAATAAAATAATGAACTTGAACTTGAAGTTGACCGGAAACTCACGTCCACTTACTCCGCCTCAAGAGATGATAAACATATTAATTTGTTGCTTTTCTCCCGGCTTTCTGTTTTATTGCCTACGAGCAAGCTATTTACTGTTAGATCGATTGATACGATTATAACGTTTCTTCCCATTTTCATCATCTTTGCATACATTATCCGCTTTTCCTTTCTCAGTGGAAATCATTAAAAGAAAGAATACTCAAAGCTCTTTGTCTTCCCTCGTCTCTCACCATTTTTTAATGTGGCGCGCTTTTTTAACTCGAATCCTCGATTAACTAGAATTGTTGGGCTGTATTTAAAAACAAGCACCTAGAAAGAAGGTTTAGCTGCCCGGGGGGGTACTTGGGTATTTTTTGGGTGGGCATGTGCCGCCCGGGACTCCAAATTGGCACCCCGTTCTAAAAAACAATTCCCTTAAAATTGATACCCCGTTCTAGAAATGGGCCGATTTTTTATACTCCGTTCTAGAAAGTTTGTAAATTGAAATAGCCCTGTTTTTTTAAAAAAGATGTTTCTTTATTTGTTCGACTTATACATCAAATAAATGCTTCTTCATAATCAACAACAATTTTAAATAGAAGATAAAGCCGTGATCCACAATTTTTTATACCCCTTCTAGAAAACGCCTCTGAAATGGATACCCCGTTCTAAATCAGGTGCTTCAAAATCACGACCCCGTTGAGCGGCACATACCTGTATAGGTAATGTATGGGAGTACCCCCCCCCCCCCCCACGGGGTTTAGCTGTTAAATCGACCAAGTGAAAATATTGTTTCGCAACGAGAAATGAATCCACCGAGAAATATTATTTCAAGTGTTGACGGGCGATGAACATATTTATAGCTATCTCTGTAAACTTGAGCCTTGGTCCAAAACGATAGAAGCTGACTTAATCATAATCACACAAATATTCCATGAATGCACCGTTCAACGGCGCTTTCGCATTAAAATCAGTTCTATAGCTACAATAGCCTGCGAACGGTAGACGTTTCTCCTCACTCAGCGCGAAACGTTCCTCAGCGGCGATGAGCGAGGAGAAACGTCTGCCGTTCGCAGGCTGCTCTCTAGCTTTTTATGTAATATACAGATTTAGCCAGGACTAAAAGCGAAGCTCTGGTTAATAGAGCGATTTTCATATGACCTTGAAAAATGGTTTCAGTAAGTGTTTGTTATTTGTTTTATCAGCCAATGGATGAAAGGAACAAAACATGGACTCCTCGTTTTCCCGCCGAAGAAAACCCTAATATGGAGAAGGCATTGTTCGATTGACCAATCTTGTTGCAGTATGACGTCAAAGCAATTTCTAGAAAGTTCTTCGGGCATGAAGTTTTTTCAGCCGAGCGTTCGCTTAACCAACCAAAAGCCAGGCGCGTTTGTATCCGTTCAATAAACCAATCAAATCGCTCTATTTCCGTTCGTTTGTTGTTTTTGTTTTGTTCGCGCGTTTTCATTTCAAGGTCATACGAAAATCGCTCTAACAAAGAGTAATACTTATAAACAAAAAAGAAATAGATCGTGTAATGCTAAACAGGGACGACAATGAATGACTAAAAGTGACGGTTACGCGAGACGATTCGCAACGACGATTTTTAGCGCAACACAGCTTTGCAACATGGTTAGAATGGTGACAACATTGTTTCAACATTGCAACACTGTGTTGCGCTAAAAATCGTCGTTGCGAATCGTTACGTGTAAAAATGACATCACTTCAATAGATCTAATTAGCAAAAAAACAAATTGCACGAGCAGCACACTTTTTCTTCTAATTAGCAAAAAAACAAATTGCACGTGCAGCATGCTTTTTTGTCTTTCCCTTGCCGTTGTTTTGCACGACTACAACGCTGTTTTGTACGACTAAAACGTCAAACTTCCTAGTTACACATTATTTTTATGGAGGAATTGTCGTATGTGCTTACCCAGTATTTTCTTTCCTGTGTTCATGTTCGCTTTTAATTTTCCGCTGCCGCTCATTTTCACCTTGCTGGCCGCTAGCATTTCTCATTTTCTCACCGCCGCTTTGAATTTCCACGTTTTTCTTCCTACGAAATTCGTCTCCTTTGTTTTCAATAACTCGCTCTAGCTCTTTCTCTGTTATCCACGTTTGTGTAAACATAAAAAAATAACGCCGAAAAAGACACGAATTTGTTGTTGTTTTTTCTTGCTAAAAGTCTGGGCGGCCATGTGATTTCCGTCCAAATAAAACCTTGAGTTGCATTTGGGTTGCCATAGCAGTCGATTGAGTGATTTTACATTGGTATAGCTGTGGTGCGGACGGACGGTCGGTGTACGGCCACGCGATTACCAAATTTTTCTCGGATGGGGCGGATTACCATATTTCCTTAGCTTTTGGGCTTCGCTATAACTAACAATTGACCACTCCAGAAAATACTATAACATACCATAATGCTCTTTGTTTGTCACCCCAAATTTTGCATAAACATTGTTGTTGTTTCTCTTGGGGCCATTTTAACTCCTAAGAGAAACTGAAGACAATGCTTATGTAAAATTTTGGAGTGACAAACAATGGTATGTTATGGTATTTCTGGAGTGGTCAATTATTTACCGAAGTGGAGGTGGCTATCGCGTCCTCGGTAAATATCCCACCACTAATTAGTGTATACTAAAACAGTGAGATAATTAAGCACAAAAACGACAAATTTTACCTCATTTACTGTTGCCAACGATTACAATTTTGGCGCGCAATGACCGAACGGCCGCGGTCGTCGCTTTTTCTTGCCGACAAATAAAACTTTTGAAAGCATTTGTTTAGCTCTTGTGGGGAAGTTTATTTAAAAGGAGTTGTGATTCTTTTTGTATTTAAAATCATTAAATAAAGTAACTTAAGACTTACGCTTAATGTGCATTTGTAAACAAAAAACTTTTTCCCCGGTTTTATCGATAAATTCAGGTCAAAAAGAGAACGCTTTACCTGTTAAAACTTATTTCGGGAACAGCTTGCTTGATTAGTTGTGAAATTTCTTTGTTTGTTACGGCAGCAAAACGGGAAGGCATTTTGCTCGCATCTTACGCGAGTTTGACGTCGCTCGCTCGGAGGAACTGGAGGTGAATAAGTGAATAGTGCAGGATATTCAGTAGCCAATCAGAGCGCGCGAAAAACACTAACCACTGTTTTAGTATAATCGTAACTCATCTTCTGTCAAGTTGAGTAAATTTTTCTTGATACAGATACCTAGTGAAATTGAAATCATGAGCGAAAATTTTCTACCAGGTAATAGTCTTTGAAGCTCCTTGAGGTTTGGCATATTTATTCCAGGTTTAATGCTCTTTGATTGAATAACAGAAGTAATCAAGAACGTGTAGTAATCTAATATTCCGCTTTATCCTCAAAGAACGGAAATTTAACAACGCTTTGACGATTCGAAAGTGACTTAAACTTCCTTGCGTTTTACCACTTAGGTATTTCGTAATGAAGATAAAAATGATACATTGCCAAATAAGTACTTTCGAAAAACCGATCTCCGAGTCTTCTCTGACGAGTGGGCGGAAACTGTCCGGAAGTTGTCGGAGCAGATTGACACGCCGTTAATACAATTTATATCAAGTAATATTTCTTTTAAAAAAACGCCATAAATAATGAGAGTATATGTCATTAACTGAAAGTCAAGTTAAATCCTCTAGGTATCACCAAATTGTTTCTCTTAAATGCTTTTTATCCTCTCATTTTTATGTTCTAATCATGTTTTTCACGGCACTGTTCGAAGACCTTCGAAACCAGTTTGCTAAAATTGGCAAGTTGTTTGTCATGATCAATTTACAAAGCTCATTAACCGTGTTAAGTACATTTAATTATCACTCGCAATGGGCGTCGCTTTCCATTAACTTTGCCCTTCATTGCGCTTAAGAGGGGTCAAACGTTACAAAGACTACAACCGAATAACATCCTGTTTACGGCTGACAAATCAAGACGCCATTCTAAGTAAATTTAAATCATAATTTTATTAAATCGACTTCGAAGACAAACTTATTTCAGTTTTCGCAGTTGATAACTTACCTTTTTTCGAACACAGGAAAACCATTATAAGCTTAATCATTCCTTCCAGTGATAGCTGAACCAAAGCCCACTGAACAATATTTTTTGGGCTAATTTAACAGCTGGAAAAGTTTTAAACAACAAACCGAGTGTCACCATATCGTAGGCCGGGGCTCATTTGTTCCAAGATTGATTAGCGCTAACCCGAGATTAAATTTTAATCCCGGTTTCTTTTTCTTCTGTTCAAAGCCAGAAGTAAAATGGCATGGGGTTTGATTTTGTACCAGCGTTGAATGACTTAACGCGGGTTAAGGACGGAATAAGACAAAGAAAAGTTTGAGTTTGCTTTCCACCAAGCAAAATTCTTTTTTTATTTTCTTTTTTAACCCCCTCCACCATCGTCATCACCACCAACCATGCATTGCCAACGTCAGTGCTGTTAGGGGAATTTCAGTAGTAGAAGGCAAAATATCACAGTTTGTTGTTAATCAAAATCTTCCTGCTCTTTTCCATGTTTCAGATAATCATTGGTAATTTTACTTCAGTCCATTTTCCTTGTTTTCCCACTGAATTAGCAAAAAGTGGCCTGATACATATTCCTAAAGTAAGGGCCATGCATAAAGACGGGCACTAGGAAAACAAGCGTCATTGAAACATATTTTACGGGCATTAGTACGTAATAAACAGCTGGTTATTTATAACTGAAGTGTGATCCAATGCTACAAATAAGTGGTTTCGTATCCGGTTTGGTTGTAATTGTATGTTTTGCAAAGTTCCTCTTTAAGAAACCATTAATAAACATAGTTATTCTGTTTGACGTTTTGTATTTTATGCTTGGGTTGTTTGCCAAAGATGAAAGAAAAAAATATCTACAACTGCATAACAGCAGCAGACAAGTTTTTTTGTGTATCACCGGCAAACTCAAGAGCGCATCAATATGTTGTGAAATGCAGCCCAGTTTTCACTTTTGTTTTGGAAGAATTATACAGTTGACTCTCAAAGCAGATAGCTTTGACAGGTTCGGGTCGTTTCACGACAACTGAATCCCCGTATTATAGTTTGTGTTATACAGCCATACTTTATCGAAAAATATTTATTCCTCTTAATTTATATATCCGGCAAATCTTAACTTATTTGAAACAGAATGAATCTTATTTATTTGAAACAATATTTGGTTTACTGCCCCTCTCAATTTCTCTTAATCGTCGGTCAGTAGTGCAAAAATGTCAATTAAGTTTATGCGTATTGTCATGGACTCCTCTGGCCTTGAATGGTTTCAGTCCTAGTTAAACTCGCTAATATAAAATGCATACACAACCCGGTATTTGAATAGCAAATAACTGATAATGTAAACATCTTTGATAATGTAAACATCTTTTTTAAAAATAGTCAATAAAACACTGAAACAAAATTTTTCCTTATTGTTGTTACTCTCAATCGATTACATCTTTTAATAAAATTAACTATTTTAAAAAGGAATTTTTCTAATAGATCAAAAGGAAACAATAAGATTTTGCATCATTGCACTCATAACTTTTTTATTAGCAGTTTTTGTATTATGATTCTTTCATCATCTTCTGGACGAAATAGCGAAAGTTTTTATTGAGGAAAGAGCTGACCTCTTTCAAACATAGAGTTTCGTTTCAGTCTTGCAACAGCTGAGGGGCGTGCCGGGGTGAAATCACTTTGGGTAACCTATAAGGTTCTATAATTACAAGGGAAAGCACCCCAGAATCGGCTTGGTTATTTATTTTCTTCACCAACACCAAAGCTTGCAAACATTATCTTGTAACAGTCACGAAACAATGTCAAACAGAAACATGGATAAGACAGTTGCAAAATACTTCATTGTTGTGGTAAGTCATGCCAGATAATCTTTTTGCTTTAGTCGGATCCAACACGATGACAAAACCAATGCCAAAACTGAAAAAAAGAGAAAAAAAAATGATCATTAACTCTTTTGCAAGACGACGGTGACTCTTAGCCATGTAAGTTTTTTTAGTTTTTAAATACAACGATAGTTCATTCTTACATTTATCCTGAATATTGTATATGTGGTTGTGTATCAGCCGTAAAAACAAGGAGCTAGCCAGGACGACGCATTGCAAGACCACGATGTTTCTGTTGCTAATAATTTCTCAGTTTTGGCATGAAGAGAGCTTAGACCATACTATAAAATTGATAGTTTTTTCTCTGTATTTAAGCCAAAAAGATAGCTTATAAGTCTTACTTACTGAAAACAATTGATCAGTTTTAAGTCAGTATCCTTTGGAAACAGATATACGTATTGAAATTATTCTAAACTGACCTTTTAACATATCTTTGTGTGTTATGTTGTAATAAGTACTGCATGAACTAAAAAATTTCTAAACAAACTGTTGAACAGAGTCTCAAGAAACCGTTTGATGCAATAATAAGAGTGAACAGCCGTTAACTAAGAACTGAGAAGATCTATTAGAAATCTTTTATTGAATCGATTGCCAAAAACTGTCATCTTTATGCATAATAACCGAATTCAGATATGTTTACACCTAGTGGAATAATCTGAGTGAAAGACGTCCATAGGTTGAAGAGAAGAATATATCTTTTTTAAAAATTATATTTGATTTTGTTTCTTTTCTCCTGCGTTGAAGCAGGACTTGTCACTCGAGACTGGAGAACTCGATAACTGAACTGTTAATCGAGAATTTAGATTGACTGCGAAGTAGGCTACGCTTCGTATTACGCCAAAAAATGAGCAAATAATATTCATCCCTTTCTAAGATTCAACATTTCATTAGTTGAGTCTCAATAGGCTGTAATAAACAACGCATTATAGTTCCATTTTTTACACGTACAATTTTGATATCGTGATTAATGACGATCCAGCTCTTCCGCTTTGTTTAAACTGGATCACAGAATAGAGTTACTGCGGAAAGTCGAACCAAGGAATCATAATTTCATTAGACTTTCCTTGAGATTAAGGCTTAAAAATGGACTCGTTACCTGTTTCGGAATTATACTTTTGAAATTTGAAGAGAAAAGAGAACTTGTAAATGTAATTGATTAGGCATTGTTTTTATATGTGTATTTTGTATTGCTGTGAAGGCCGTAAGTTAGATAACTCATTGGGTTATTACGTCACCTTCGTTAAATAAAGAATATTGTATTGTATTGTATTGTACCCTCAATAATAGGCTCCTACTCGGCAATTTAAGAAATACTCTTGATTACCTCAGTCGCTCCCCGTGACGTCACGGTGGCCATATTAATGTCCCAAACCAACCCTGTGGGAGTTGATCTTTTTCCTCTTAAGTGAACACTTTTTTTTGTTCCAATAAATTTGCATAGATGCAGATCGAGTGGGTCGAAACGCTCTGTATTTAGTGGCATGCTACATAATATCTGTCTTTGGTTTAGGCATCAGTGTAACTATAATAGGTCTATCCAAACGCCACCTTTAATTAACAAACTGTATAGCTAACTTTTAAGTAAAACAAAAACTGAATGCAGGGCTACATAGCGTTCAGTCCGGGGGGGGAGCCCAATCAACATAGTTTTACGGCAATGAAAGCCCTTTCACATACCTAGTCTAGTACGTAGTATCCCTTTTAACTGCTGTAAATGCACATTCTCTAAAACATGAATAAAAATCGCAAAACATGAACTTTTTCACAGCCATATTAAAATGCATTTGTCCCTTTTGGACCTTTTTAGAGAGCGAAATGACTGATTTCCCGACCTTTCCACATACTCCAACAAGTGAAATCCGTACCTTACCATTTCATTTACTTGAAGCCTGCATGAAAAAGATCAAGCTAGATATCCCTTTCGGGCGGAGCCTACACGAAAAACCCCAAAGTCTACTTGTTATTTTTACTGATCAGGTCTTATTAGCTCCTATGTTCTACGGCATATTCGTTTGCGGTCCTTTGCAGTCTTTTGTAGTTAGTGTTTGTACTTTGATTCTTGACGTGAATTTCTTCTAATGCAAATATTCTGGTCCGATTAGCACGTACTACCAGAGTCGGCTCGTAGTGCTGCTTACAAAATGTTGCTCGAGCAATACAAAGTGGCTACACTAGACTACAGCTACACAGTTCCAAATTTTCCCCGGGGATATGGTAGATTGGCAACCTCGTTCCCACGGTCTCCTCTACTACTCCTCTATGAGATGATCCTGGAAACGCGCGTGCGCGTGAATATCTCTACCTCACGTGGAAAGTACTGGCCAAAGGTTTCAATAAGAGTGGACAGCGGTTAATCAAAAACTGAGATTATTTATTATAAATAGTTTATCGAATAGAACAATGACTTTCTCAATGCGTCGTGAAGAGTTCGGTCGAAGCTAAGATTATAAGGTTTGAACGAGTCCGAGCGAGCGCGTTTATATCTTTAGATGTAAGCTTTATGGTGACGCTATGGAATCATGGTATACCCAGCCGACCGCGGAGTTGCTCTCTCTTCTTTATCTCACTTTGCTTGAAGGTGGGACTAATAAATGCTTGGGAATCATTTATTTTAGACGTTGACTGTGTGTTTATAAACGGCCTTTCTCTCACAAATTAATGGTTAAGTGCTTATCAGAGTTTAATAAAATAATGGACAAAATAATGGAAGGTGCCATGACCTAGCCTAAAAGAACAATAAAATTCCTTTAAGGCATAGACTAGTTCAAATAATTGGATTATAATTTTTAAGAGGTTTTAGCTACAACGGTTTTAGCTAAAACCGTGGCCCCAAGTTTTCTTACGCCTTGCGTAAAAAATTTCACAGCTGCGCCTATTCCTTTTCGTAAATCCGGCCAGACCTTCAATGTTTGCGACCATCATTATTTTTAGTCATATTATGGCTTAAATACAGGCGTTTAGTATTTGATTGTAAAACTCCCTGGAGAAGTCTACGTTAGTTGGACGAAACGCGTAAAAGAATAAACAAGTTTTACAGCAACAGTTCGCAGAGTACTGCTCACTAGTTTAGTTTTGAAAATGTTTAAAAACTTAAAAATTAAAAATAAAAAAAGGACTCTAATCACACGGTTGTGCCTTTACAAAATGAAGATAAAACTAATAAAACGACAATAATACATACTAGTTATTGTTTCCCTTCTTAGGTTGGATTGATCCTGCAGTTCCATTTGCCTGGAAGTAATAGTCTATCTTGCAAACCAGTCAAAACTGACAGTGTTTACACCATTAAGTCTTTTAAAACAGACAAATATCTCAAAGTTGAATGGAAGAATAACACGACCAAGTTGTCATTTACAGGAAATTCAAACGACTGTGGCATTTGTAAGTTATCAAACCAAATATATTATATTGTTTCCTCAAAAGAAAACCGGGTTCTTTCGCTAGAGAGGGTAGAAAAACTGTGGGGTACAAATACAAGACCAACGTTGGTGAATTTGGCTATAATTGAGGATGAAAGACATTCTTAAGCAGGTCATAGGGGTGCCGAGAGAATCAATGTATAGCACTTTAAAGATATAAAAGATAATATTGTTTGGTTGTAGTTCTGCAAAACAACAATGTGACAATTACAATCATCTTCATAATCATCATCATTATCAGTATTATTATTTTATTATTGTTATTGTAGAAGGAGATTTGAAAACGTTACTGCTAAAATAGACCTCTTTCGTCAAGAGGTTTTCCATTCTTGCCTTTATCTTGAAATTGGCTCCTTTTCAATCCAATGGCTGCATTTTTCGGTAGTCACTTTCTTAAAACGTCCGGCAAGAATTACTGAATAACTCACAGATATTTTACATATAACGTTTTGTTTTGTTTTGTTTCAGATTTTCTTCCTCGAAAAATTCCTGGCACAAACGAATACACAATTTCACTTGATAACAAGACAAACTATTATCTAGCTATAGAACACGGAAAGTTGGTTGTGAAGGTAGGCGTACCTCGCAAAGGGATAAAACAAATGACGAGCGTTGGGTGATAGAGTTTTTCCGTCTACAATTCTTGTGATTTATAGAAAAGGTTTATTCAGTTAATCGTGAGTTCAATACCCATCTGAAACTCAGAAAATGCTTTCTGGGTTCTTCTCTCCACACGTCATTCTATTTATTATATGGATGATGAATTACGCAAACTTGTTTTTCAGGTTAACATGCAATACATTACACTACCCACAATTAAAATTTTAAAACATTTTCGTTATATAAACACCAGTGTAATGCAAGTTGAGCTTTCACTCGTCAATCTTGTTATTAGTTCACACTGAATGAGCAAGAGTAGCCGCACAGAGTGGGCGGCCTTCTAGTGACATCACATCCTTGTTTCAACTTCTCTTCTTTCTGTATAGCTTTGACAAGCTTTAGAAAACGGAGCATTGATGGAGCCCGAGAGGGGATAAAATGAGCGCAACGTCGTCCTCAAGTTTATCAGTTAATTACTTATTACTGTAACGAGTTATTGACGTAAAATGGTTGCTTTACCTTTCACCTTTTTCACAAGTAGAAAGATTACCGTTGCCGCCCCTTAAATATACAAAATTTCACTTCCAGTGTTGAGAAAAAATATTTCACGAGTGAGCGACCTTGTAAGTTTATCTATGCATGTTATCATCTATTAGCAGAAGATGAATCCGCCTTTGAAAGAATGTCGTTTCCAGTTGAGGAGAATCAGCTTGAATTACAGCCGGGGAGATAACACACCTGTCTCAGAGGACTATCATGTTGTTGTTTCCATGTCAACTAACAATTCTGAGTATAACGCTATCACAAGTAACAGGTTCGGAAAAGTTTCTTTGGGATATTGGAAGGACTGTAGAGCATGGTTTAATATATCGCTTGCAATATAAGCAGTAAAAAATGATGAGTAAGAGATCTTAGTTCATGGCTAAGAGATTTATATGTAAACTTAACTTAAGAGGAAACCAGATACTGTTTTAGGGTTCAATTAACCGACTTCCGAAAAAATCAATATAAGTTTTAAAATTCCTTTTTTTTTCTCTGACTAACAATTTCGAAAAAAAACCTATCTTTTTCATTCCCAAGTTGCAATCCTTTTTCTTAGCTTCGATTGTGTGTTCATTTTATTGCAGTAAAAGCCTCGCTTGATTTTTTTTTCTGAATTGTCGTGACAATGACCCTCCTCCAATTCTTTTTTCTATCTGACCACTACTTATTGGCTCCTACGACTGGCTGGTTAAAAAAAACAATATTTAGTAAGGTACCGTAAAATTCCGAAAATAAGCCCCTCCATGAATAAGCCCCTCCAAATATAAGCCCCCCAAACGGGTCACACAAAAAACCCTCCGTTAAATCGCCCCTCTAAATATAAGCCCCCCCAGGGGCTTGTACTTGGAAAATTGCCCTCAAATACAAAGTAAAGCAAAGGAAAAACAGTTAATTTAGTTCCAACTATAAGGCTAACCCAATCGATTTTGGAACGTAAATTTCCCTCCGTAGATAAGCCCCTCCAAATATAAGCCCCTCCAAAAATAAACCCCTCAAAAAGGGCCTTTGAAAAATATAAGCCCCGGGGCTTATTTTCGGAATTTTACGGTAGCTTTTCATAGCACTCTGAACTGTTTAGATCAATTTTTCTGTGAAGTATTGTATTCGGAGAGTACGGTAGTCTGCTACACAGCCGTTATTAGTGTCGTCACGCAACGCTCCGTTAGTGGGGAGGAGCGTTGCGTGACGACACTAATAAAGGCTGTGTAGCAGACTAAGAGTACGGTAAATCAAACGAACCTGTAAAGTTTTTTAAGTTACACAAAAAGATGAAACCACGGTCCAAACTGCAAGTTTGGGCAAAGTAAGTTTCTTTTTATTTATGATGTAATAATATAGAAACAAATAGTATTTAAAAAAATACCATAAGTAAAGTATTTTAACAAAAAATACCCTTAATTTATAAATAAGACAATTTTGTAAGAAGTTGCAGATGTAGCGAGATTAAAAAATTAAACGATTCAAGTGTTTTGTTAGTATTTCAACCAATCCATTAAACGTAACTGATTTATAGCGGCGGTTCTGGTGGCCCATTTAGGAAGGTATATTGTTTCATTGGTAATTAAAATACTAAATGTAGAAAAAATTGTATAAGGAAATGAAATGCAATCAAATATTTTTTTAGTCCATGGGACTGCAAAACCCAGAGACGTGGGGAAGGGGGGGGGGGGGCGCATTTTTCTTAAGGGTGCGTTCGATTGGGAAATCTGGATTTCGATTTTAAAATCCGGATTTCGGATTTGCAATCGAACGCGAAATCCGAAAACGGATTTCAACGCTGAGATATCTGTTTTTGGATTGTCATTTTTACCGTTCGATTGGGAAATCCGAAAAAGGATTTGAAAAACTGTCCTTAAGAACAGCGGTTTTGCACGCGCACGCATAATTAGGAAAAAGAAGACCGCTGTTCACGAGAACAGTTTTGCAAATCCGTTTTCGGATTTTTCAATCGAACGGTAAAAAGGAAATCCAAAAAATCCGGAATTAGATTTCTTAATTGAAATCCACCCTGAGGACGGATTTCTCGGAGGTGAAATCCGAAAAATCCAAATCCGGCTCTGTTAATCGAACGCACCCTTACTGTACTTGATATAACCCTGAAAAGTCCGGGTGTGATGATTGAAACAATAACAATGCTAATACGCCTTATGAACATTTTTGATAAATACCAGTGAACATGAAAGTTTATATAAAAAATTTGCAAATCCAAATTTGCAAATCGAATAAGAAGAAAAATTTCAACTGAAGCCAAGAAATGCACCGCCTAATACAAACAAAAAAACTCTGACGAGTGTCATAACGAGAAAACACCAAAAACACTGAATTCATTTCAAGCTACACTGAACTGGCATAGTTTAAAATACAAAGCAAAGAATAAGTTACAAACAACTCTTACCAGTTTACAATCCTTTAAATCAAATTATCAATGTCCATTAGTCGTGTTGCAGATTTGCTGACAATCTTCTCGAGCAATTTCTTTCGCTTTGTTGGGTTACTAATTGTCAAAACTTTCTTTTGATAGAGGTATCATGAAGGCTTGGTAGACGCTTGAAGTGCGCACCAGTTCAGTTTCACTAATATTTGCATAAGAATACTTGACCAACCTTTGTTGCTTGGCTGCTTTTGCATAAAAATTTTAGTCAACACGTTTTACACCTTTTTCTGCAATACGCCTAAAAAATAAAAAAAAGAAATACCCTAGGGAGCCGTTTTGAAGCTGTTCAATACATTCACGGCATGTTTTTTAATCGAGTCTAAAAATTCTCGAGCATTGCGCTCGAATTTTCAACTTAGACAAAACGCTGCTGTTTGTTTTTAAATATCTACTCACAACTCGCTGACTATAAAAATACGGCTCATCTTCTGCGTCTTTTTTTGTTGCATGTTACTGAGGTGTTTTACCAATTTTAACGTAAAAATTAGAAACATAATTTCTGCATTTTTCTGTAAAACGAGTATAATCAGTGTATCCCCATAATCAGCGTATCCCCATAACACTTTTGATTGTATGCGCATGCGCACCCCTCCACCACAAATACTTTTAAATGTATTTTCCATATATGCATAGGGGTTGCACTTGAAACTGAGTCAGGGTTGTGTCTACTGCACTAATAAGAAGGTTTGGGGACTACACGAGTAAACTGCCGCTTATCCCGGAGAAACAGCTGAGATAAAATATACTGCGAAGGTGTCATTACCATGTACGGGCAAAGATGGCGTCTTGCCCGCACCCGTAAATTGGAAACAGTGTATCTTAAGGTCCGAGCTGGTCAAAATTGCTCAGTCCTAAGTTCTAAGGTGACGAGTGTCACCATATCGTAGGCCGGGGCTCACTTGTTTCAAGATTGATTAGCGCTAACCCGAGATTAAATTTTAATTCCGGTTTCTTTTTCTTCTGTTCAAAGCCAGAAGTAAAATGGCCTGCGGTTTGATTTTGTACCAGTGTTGAATGACGTCTGCAACGCAGGTTAAGGACGGAATAAGACAAAGAAAAGTTTGAATTTTCTTTCCACCAAGCAAAATTCTTTTTTCATTTTCTTTTTTTAACTCCCTCCACTATCGTCATCACCACCAACGTCAGTGCTGTTAGGG
Source organism: Porites lutea (assembly GCF_958299795.1). Taxonomy (NCBI): domain Eukaryota; kingdom Metazoa; phylum Cnidaria; class Anthozoa; order Scleractinia; family Poritidae; genus Porites; species Porites lutea. Next base: position 868,895 of record NC_133203.1, read on the forward strand.
GAATTTTAGTAGTAGAAGGCAAAATATCACAGTTTGTTGTTACAGCGGTTACCACTAACACGCGCCCTCAAAGGGTTTTTTCTTTGATTCAAACCTGCGTTTTGGTGGACGTCAATCAACCGTTACCATGTAATCAAATTCTTCCTGTTCTTTTCCACGTTTGACAATCATTCGTAATTTTACTTCAGTCCATTTTCCTTGTTTTCCAATTAGCAAAAAGTGGCCTGATACATATTGCTAAAGTAAGGGCCATGCATAAAGACGAGCACTAGGAAAATGAGCGTCACTAAAACATATTTTACGGGCATTAGTACGTTATAAACAGCTGGTTATTTATAATTGAAGTGTGATGCAATGCTACAAATAAGTGGTTTCGTATCCGGTTTGGTCGTAGTTGCAGCCCCACTTTATCCAAAAATATTTATTCCTCTTAATTCATATATCCGGCAAATCTTAAGTTATTTGAAACAGAATGAATCCTATTTATTTGAAACAATATTTGGTTTACTGCCCCTATCAATTTCTCTTAGTCGTCGGTCAGTAGTGCAAAAATGTCAATTAAGTTTATGCTTATTGCCATAGACTCTTCTGGCCTTGAATGGTTTCAGTCATAGTTAAACTCGCTAATATAAAATGCATACACAACCCGCATTTCAATAGCAAATAACTGATAATGTAAACATCTTTGTCTAAAAAAAGCCAATAAAACACTGAAACAAGATATTTCCTTATTGTTGATACTCTCAATCGATTATATCTTTCAATAAAAATAAATTACTTTAAAAAGGAATTTTTCTAATAGATTTTCCATCATTGCACTCATAACGTTTTTTATTAGCTGACCTCTTTCAAACAAAGTTTCGTTTCAGTCTTGCAACAGGGAAAGCACCTCAGTACCTCATAAAATTCTTCACCAACTCCAAAGCTTGCAAACATTATCTTGCAACAGTCACGACACGATGTCGAAGAGAAACATGGATAAAACGCTTGCAAAATATTTCATAGTTGTGGTAAGTCATGCCAGATAACTTGTTTTTGCTTCAGTCAGATACAACACGATGACAAAACCAATGCCAAAACTGAAAAAAAAAGAGAGAAAAAAATGATCATTAAGCTCCTTTACACGACGACGGTGACTCTTAGCCATGTAAGTTTTTTTAGTTTTTAAAAATAACGATAGTTCATTCTTACATTTGTCCTGAATATTGTATATGTGGTTGTGTATCAGCCGTAAAAACAAGGAGCTAGCCAGGACGACGTATTGCAAGATCACGATGTTTCTGTTGCTAATAATTTCTCAGTTTTGGCATGAAGAGAGCTTAAACCATACTATAAAATTGATAAAGTTTGTTCTCTGTATTTAAGCCAAAGATAGCTTATAAGTCTTACTTGTTGAAAACAATTGATCAGTTTTAAGTCAGTATCTTTTGGAAACAGATATACGTTTTGAAATTATTCTTAACTGACCTTTTAACTTATCTTTGTGTGCGGTTATGTTGTAATAAGTTACTACATGAACTAAACAATTTCTAAAGAAACTGTTGAACAGAGTCTAAAGACAAGAGCTTATTGTTTATGTAACCTTAAATATAATTCAACTAATCAAAGTCAGAATCTAATACTTTTAATCGTTTGTACCTCTTTGGAGAAGATTCTACTTTTGCTTCTTGTAGCGCTAACTTAAGGGATTGATCCAAGCTGTTTATTGAATTGCTGAATTGTCCTCCGTGAATCACAGTGCCCGTGAAAAGTGACATCGCTTGTTGACTTCGCTGATCGTCGCTTAACTCCTGCTGTTGTGGAATTTTCAGCATGTTGAGTTGAACTCGTTTTGTTTGTATTCCCTGTCCCTGTTGATAGATCACTTAATCTTCGTTGTCGTCTTTCTTGATTTTGCATCATTGCACTCGTAACTTTTTTATTTGCGGCTTTTCTATTCTGATTCTTTCATCTAACTTCTGGATGAAGTAGCGGAAAATTTTCCTCACGAAATGATCTCACCTCTCTCAGACATAAAGTTTCGATTCTGTCTTGAAACAAGGGGCGCGCCGGGGCAACCTTCAAGGGAAAACACCTCATAATGTCATCTTGACTTTTAAAGAATTCTGTACCTTTAATTTCTTCACCGCTTTCAAAGCTTGCAAACATTGTCTTGTCAACAGTCGCTGAAACGACATCGAAGAGAAACATGGATAAAACACTAGCAAAATACTTTGTTGTGGTGGTAAGTTATGCCAGAAAATATTTTTGTTTTAGTCAGATCCAACACGAAGACAAAACCAATGCAAAAACAAAAAAAGAGAGAGAGAAAAATGATCATTAACTCTTTTACAAGACGTCGGTGATTCGTTAGCCATGTGAGTTTATTTAGCTTTAAAATATATCGATAGTTTATTCTTACATTTGCCCTGAATATTGTATGTGGTTGTGTAACAACCATAAAAACAAGGAGATAGGACAACTTTTTACAAGAGCACGTTGTTTCTGTTGCTAATAATTTCTCAGTTTTGGCATGAAGAGAGCCTAAACCTTACTATAAAATGATAAAGCCTTACTATAAATTTGATAAAATTAAAATTTACAAATTGATCAGTTTTAGGTTAGTATCCTTTGGAAAGAGATATACGTATTGAAATTATTCTTAACTGACCTTTTAATTTATCTTTGTGTGCGGTTATGTTGTAATAAGTTACTACATGAACTAAACAATTTCTAAAGAAACTGTTAAACAGAGTCTCAAGAAACCGTTTGTTTTGCAACAATAAGAGTGGACAGCGGTTAACCAAGAACTGAGAACATCTATAAGAAATCTTTTATTGAATCGATTGCCAAAAACTGTCATCATGCATAATAACGGAATTCAGATATTTTTACATCCAGTGAAATAATCAGAGTGAAAGACGTCCATAGGTTGAAGAGAAGAATATATCTTTTTTTAAAATTATATTTGATTTTGTTTCTTTTCGCATGCGTTGAAGCAGGACTTGTCACTCGAGACTGGAGAACTCGATAACTGAACTGTTAATCGAAAATTTTGGTAGACTGCGAAGCAGGCTACGTTTCGTATTACGTCAAAAAATAAGCAAATAATATTCAGCCCTTTCTAAGATTCAACATTTCATTAGTTGAGTCTCAATAGGCTGTAGTAAACAACGCATTAGTTCCATTTTTTACACGTACAATTCAGTTGATATCGTGATTAATGACGATCCAGCTCTTCCGCTTTGTTTGAACTGGAGCACTGAATAGAGTTACTGCGGAAAGTCGAACCAAGAAATCATAATCTTATTAGACTTTCGTTAAGATTAAGGCTCAAAAATGGACTCGTTACCTGTTTCGGAATTATACTTTTGAAATTTGAAGAGAAAAGAAAACTTGTAAATGTAATTGTTTTTAGTTATGTTTGTTGACTAATTGATCAGGCGCCCTTCTGAAGCCTTAGCATGGTCGGCGGCAGACAGGTAAAGTATTTAAGCAACGATCCACAACTGAATTTTAGCGACAGCATGAATGTACGTAATGAAGTACTCTTTCTGAAGCACTTACGAAAATTTGTCGATCGTCGGTCTAATGATCATGAGATTCAACAAATAGTTCTAAAGTTTCGAAGACAAAAGACAAACCTCGGAAGAAAATAATGTATACTACAGTCACTTTCTACTTACTCATGCCAATAATCAATAACCCTAGTAAAGTTTCTCATCTTGAAGAATTAATGGTTATGATTGTCGTTTTTCCCTTTATTGTAACTGTATTAGAAGGTAATTAGTTTATATCATCTTATATCTTGTTAAACCATACATTTGTCTAGTTCTATTTTTTCGCTTGTTGTAGTCGTATATTACTGATTAGCCATTGTTTTTATATGTGTATTTTGTATTGTTGTGAAGGCCGTAAGTTAGATAACTCATTGGGTTATTACGTCACCTTCGTTAAATAAAGAATATTGTAACATGTTCCTTGATCTATTCCAAACCATCCTTGTATTGTATTGTACCCTCAATAATAGGCTCCTACTTGGCAATTTAAGAAATACTCTTGATTACCTCAGGCGCTCCCCGTGACGTCACGGTAGCCATATTAATGTCCCAAACCAACCCTGTGGCAGTTGATCTCTCTCCTCTTAAGTGAACACTTTTTTTTGTTCCAATAAATTTGCATAGTTGCAGATCGAGTGGGTCGAAACGCTCTATATTTAGTGGCATGCTATACATAATATCTCAGTCTTTGGTTTAGGCATCAGTGTAACTATAATAGGTCTTTTCAAACGCCACCTTTAACTATTTGTGTAAGAAACTGTATGGCTAAGTTTTCAGTAAAACAAAACTGAATGCAGGGCTACATAGCGTTCAGTCCGGGGGGAGCCCCCTCAACATAGTTTTACGACAGTGAAACCCCTTTCACAAACCTAGTTGTTTAGTACTTAGCATCCGTTTTAATTGCTGTAAATTCACTGTCTTTAAAACATGAATAAAAAATCGCAAAACATGAACTTTTTCACAGCCATATTAAAATGCATTTGTCCCTATTGGACTTTTTTAGAAAGCGAAATGACTGATTTCCCGACCTTTCCACATACTCCAACAAGTTAAATCCGTACCTTACCATTTCATTTACTTGAAGCCTGCATGAAGATCAAGTTAGATATTCCTTTCGGGCGGAGCCTACTCGAAAGACCCCAAAGTCTACTTGTTATTTTTACTGATGAGGTCTTATTAGATCCTACGTTCTGCGGCATATTCTTTCGCGGTCCTTTGCAGTCCTTTGTGGTCAATGTTTGTACTTTGATTCTTAACGCGAATTTCTTCTAATGCAAATATTCTGGTCCGATTAGCACTTACTACCAGAGTCTTCTCGTAGTGTTGATGACAAGATGTTGCTCGAGCAATACACAGTGGCTACACTAGACTACAGCTACATAGTTCCAAATTTTCCCCAGGGATATAGTAGAGTAATAACCTCGTTCCCACGGTCCCCTCTACTATTCCTCTATGAGATGATCCTGGAAACGCGAGTGCGAGTGAATATCTCCGACCTCACGTGGAAAGTACTGGCCGAAGATTTCAATGAGAGCTGAGTGGACAGCGGTTAACCAAGAACTGAGACTATTTATTAGAAATATTTTATCGAATCGAACAATGACCTTCTCAATGCGTTTTGAAGAGTTCGGTCGTAGCTAAGATTATAAGGTTTGAACGAGTCCGAGCGAGCGCGTATATATCTTTAGATGTAAGCTTTATGGTGACGCTATGGAATCATGGTATACCCAGCCGACCGTGGAGTTGCTCTCTCTTCTTTATCTCAATTTGCTTGAAGGTGGGACTAATAAATGCTTGGGAATCATTTATTTTAGGCGTTAACTGTGTGTTTATAAAAAGCCTTTCTCTCACAAATTCATGGTTAAGAATTTAATAAAATAATGGACAAAATAATGGAAAGTGCCATGACCTAGCCTAAAAGAACAATAGAATTCCTGGCATAGACTAGTTCAAATAATGGGATTATAATTTTTAAGAGGTTTTAGCTAAAACGGTTTTAGCTAAAACCGTGGCACCAAAGTTTTCTCACGCCTTGCGTAAAAAATTTCGCAGCTGCGCCTATTGCTTTTCGTTAATCCGGCCAAACCTTCAATGTTTGCGACCATCATTATTTTTAGTCATATATGGCTTAAATACAGGCGTTTAGTATTTGATTGTAAACTCCCTGAAGAAGTCTACGTTAGTTAGACGAAACGCGTAGGAGAATAAACAAGTTTTACAGCAACAGTAGTTCGCAGAGTGCTGCTCACTAGTTTAGTTTTTAAAATTTTTCATAATTTAAAAATTAAAAATAATAAAAAAAAGGCTTTAAAAATAATAATAAAAAAAACCTTAAAAATAATAATAATAATAATAATAAAGGCCTTTAATCACACGGTTGTGTCTTTACAAAATGAAGATAAACCAATAAATCGACAATAATACATATTTATTGTTTCCCTTCTTAGGTTGGATTGATCCTGCAGTTCCATTTGCCTGGAAGTAATAGTCTATCTTGCAAACCAGTCAATACTGACGGTGTTTATACCATTAAGTCTTTTAAAACGGACAAATATCTCAAGGTTGAATGGAAGAATAACACGACCAAGTTGTCATTTACAGGAAATTCAAACGACTGTGGCATTTGTAAGTTATCAAACCAAATATATTATATTGTTTCCTCAAAAGAAAACCGGGTTCTTCCGGAAGACCAACGTTGGTGAATTTGGCTATAATTGAGGATGAAAGACATTCTTAAGCAGGTCATAGCTAGGTGTGCCGAGAGAATCAATGTAAGCTAATCCAGAAATCAGTATTTTAGGGTTGGCGAGGATACTTTAAGGATATAAAACATTATGTTCTTTGGTTGTACTTCTGCAAAACAACAATGTAACAATTACAGTCATCATCATCATCATCATCATCATCATCATCATCATTATCAGTATTATTATTTTATCATTGTAATTGTAGGAGGAGATTTGAAAACGTTACTGCTAAAATAGACCTTTTTCGTCAAGAGGTTTTCCATTCTTGCCTTTATCTTGAAATTGACCCCTTTTCAATCCAATGGCTTCATTTTTCGGTAGTCACTTTCTTAAAATGTCCGGCAAGAATTACTGAATAACTCACAGATATTTTACATTTAACGTTTTGTTTTGTTTCAGATTTTCTTTGTGAAAAAATTCAAAACACATTTGAATACGCATTTTCACTTGATAACAAGACAAACCATTATCTAGCTATAGAACACGGAAAGATGGTTGTGAAGGTAGGTGTACCTCTCAAAGGGAGAAAACAAATGACGAGCGTTGGGTGATAGAGTTTTTCCGTCTACAATTCTTGTGATTTATAGAAAAGGTTTATTCAGTTAATCGTGGGTTCAATACACATCTGAAACTCAGAAAATGCTTTCTGGGTTCTTCTCTCCACACGTCATTCTATTTATTATATGGATGATGAATTACGCAAACTTGTTTTTCAGGTTAACATGCAATACATCACACTACCCACAGTTAAAATTTAAAAAAAAATTTCATTATATAGACACCAGTGTAATGCAAGTTGAGCTTTCACTCGTGAATCTTGTTATTAGTTCACACAATGAGCAAGAGTGGCCGCACTGGGTGGGCGGCCTTCAAGTAACATCACATCCTTGTTTCAACTTCTCCTCTTTCTGTATAGCTTTGACTAGCTTTAAAAAACGGAGCATTGATGTAGCCTGAGAGGGGATAAAATGAGCGCAATTTCGTCCTCAAGTTTATCAGTTAATTACTTATTACTGTCACGAGTTATTGACGTAAAATGGTTGCTTTACCTTTCACCTTTTTCACAAGTAGAAAGATTACTGTTGCCGCCACTTAAATATACGAAATTTCACTTCTAGTGTTGAGAAAAAATATTTCACGAGTGAGCGACATTGTAAGTTTATCTATGCATGTTGTCATCTATTTGCAGAAGATGAATCCCCCTTTGAAAGAATGTGGTTTCCAATTCAGGAGAATCAGCTTGAATTACAGCCGGGGAGATAACAGACCTGTCTCAGAGGGATATCATGTTGTTGTTTCCATGTCAACTAACAATTCTGAGTATAACGCTATCACAAGTAACAGGTTCGGAAAAGTTTCTTTGGGATATTGGAAGGACTGTGGAGCATGGTTTAATATATCGCTTGCAATATAAGAAGTAAAAATGATGAGTAAGATTGTTTTAGGGTTCAATTAACCGACTTCCGAAAAAATCAACATAAGTTTTAAAATTGCTTTTTTTTTTCTGTGACAAACAATTTCGAAAAAAAAAACCTATCTTTTTCATTCCCAAGTTGCAATCCTTTTTCTTAGCTTCGATTGTGGTAAAAGAAAACCGTAAATTGCTACACCTCAAAGTGTTCATTTTATTACAGTAAAAGCCTCGCTTGATTTTTTTTTCTGAATTGCCGTGACAATGGCCCTCCTCCAGTTCTTTTTTCTATCTGACCACTAGTTATCGGCTCCTACGACTGGCTCCGTAAAATTCCGAAAATAAGCCCCTCCACGTATAAGCCCCTCCAAATATAAGCCCCCCAAACGGGTCACACAAAAACCCTCCGTTAAATCGCCCCTCTAAATATAAGCCCTCCGGGGGCTTGTACTTGGAAAATTGCCCTCAAATACAAATTAAAACAAAGGAAAAACAGTTAATTTAGTTCCAACTGTAAGGCTAGCCCAATCGATTTTGAAATGCAAATTTCCCTCTGTAGACAAGCCCCTCCAAATAGAAGCCCCTCAAAAAGGGCCTTTGAAACATATAAGCCCCGGGGCTTATTTTCGGAATTTTACGGTAGCTTTTCATAGCACTCTGAACTGTTTAGATCAATTTTTCTGTGAAGTATTATATTCGGAGATTACTGTAGTCTGCTACACAGCCGTTATTAGTGTCGTCACGCAACGCTCCGTTAGCGGGGAGGGGCGTTGCGTGACGACACTAACAACGGCTGTGTAGCAGACTAAGACCCTGTTTACATGGAGTGGGGGACCCCGGTCTCGTGGGGTAAGTTTCTTTGTTTTGTTTCCCCCAGAGCGTGAAAACAAAAGAAACCAACCCCACCAGACCGGGGTCCCCTACTCCATGTAAACAGCTGCAGGCCCTAAGAGTACGGTCAATCAAACGAACCTCTAAAGTTTTTAAAGTTATTCAAAAAGATGAAACTACGGTCTAAACTGCAAGTTTGGGCAAAGTTAGTTTCTTTGTATTTATGATGAAATAATATAGAAACAAAGAGTATTTAAAAAATACCATAAGTAAAGTATTTTAACAAAAAATACCCTTAATTTATAAATAAGACAATTTTGTAAGAAGTTGCAGATGTAGCGAGATTAAAAAATTAAACGATTCAAGTGTTTTGTTAGCATTTCAACCAATAAGTTAAATGTAACTGATTTATAGCAGCGGTTCTGGTGGCCCATTTAGGAAGGTATATTATTTCATTGGTGATCAAAATACTAAATGTAGAAAAAATTCTATGTTTAAAATGGGAAGAGGTAGGAAATGAAATGCAATTCGATTCGCGCAAGGGTATTCACTTGAACAACTTGTGATCCTTTGTTATTATGCTAATTTGTAGAGACTATATCTTCGCATAATTTATTCATTTTGCCTTGAGAATGGTGTCATGATGATACCGAAACGTCGGCTTTTATACTTGATAAAATTCCTGAAAAGGCCGGGTGTGATGATTGAAACAATAAGAATGCTAATACGCCTTATGAACATTTTTGAAAAATACCAGTGAACATGAAAGTTTATATAAAAATTTGCAAATCGAATGAGAAGAAAAATTTCAACTGAAGCCAAGAAATGCACCGCCTGATACAAACAAAACACCACTGAAGAGTGTCATAACGAGAAAACACCAAAAACACTGAATCCACTTCAAGCTACACTGAACTGGAATAGTTTAAAATACAAAGCAAAGAATAAGTTAAAAACAACTCTTACCAGTTGGCAATCCTTTAAATCCAATGATCAATGTTCATTAGTCGTATTGCAGATTTGGTGACAATCTTCTCGAGCAATTTCTTTCGCTTTGTTGGGTTACTAAGACTACTAATTGTCAAAACTTTCTTTTCATAGAGGCATCATGAAGGCTTGGTAGACGCTTGAAGTGCACACTTCAGTTTCACTAATATTTGCATAAGAATACTTGACCAACCTTTGTTGCTTGGCTGCTTTTGCATAAAATTTTTCAGTCAACACGTTTTACACCTTTTTCTGCAATACGCCTAAAAAATAAAAAAAAATAACCTGGGGAGCCGTTTTGAAGCTGTTCAATACACTCACTGCATGTTTTTTAATCAAGTCTAAAAATTCTCGAGCATCGCACTCGAATTTTCAACCTTAGACAAAACATTGCTGGTTGGTATTGAAATCACTACTCACAACTCGCTGACTATAAAAATACCGCTCATCTTCTGCGTCTTTTTAATGTTACTGAGGTGTTTTACCAATTTTAACGTAATAGTAGAAGCATAATTTCTGCATATTTCCGAAAAACGAGTATACTCAGTACCAAAACTAGAATAATTAATGGCATAATTTTAAAAATATAAGAGCACTGCTAGTAGCATAAGGCACTTTTACGAGTACAGTCTATCAAAGCGTATCCCCATAACACTTTTGATTGTATGCGCATGCGCACACCTCCACCACAAATACTTTTAAACGTATTTTCCATACATGCATAGGGGTTGCACTTGAAACTGACTCAGGGTTGTGTCTATTGCACTAATAAGACGGTTTGGGGACTAGACGAGTAAACTGCCGCTTATCCCGGAGAAACAGCTGAGATAAAATATACTTGTCATTACCTTGTACGGGCAAAGATGGCGTCTTACCCGCACCCGTAAATCGGAGACAGTGTATCTTAAGGTCTGAGCCGGTCAAAATTGGTCAGTCCCATTCCAAACCGCGTCTCCTTTTGGAGGCAGAGATTCAGTGCCACTTGACGCGATGCCGAACCAATTGCAAACGCAACCGCAAAATGGGGAGGTGAGGGGGCCGATTGCAACTGATTGAGTGCAACAGCCTTATTCCACATGCCAAAAGGCACATTGCGAAAAGGCACTACTGTCATTAAGATCTAGGCCACAACATTGTTAGGTTTTTCTGTCTATTTCTTCTAAAAGAAGGACTATGAAATGTCGTGGAAGTGTCAAGCATCATATTTTCTACACGAGCCAGCGCTGGTACTCAATGGAATTTCATCTAACCAGTTTTGTTGATATTTGTAAAAGTACGATTTCAAAGCAGATTTAAAATCCTCCTTAAACAAGGTGTATAAAAGTGGGTTGAAAAGCGAGGTTCCAAACCTAAAAAACAATAGAGTTATGTTCACAGCGGGTGGAATGTTGATTTCAACATCCTCATCATGAAGAATTCCACTAAAGAAGTATGAAAACCAGCCCAGGATGAACGCAAAAATCATCAAGGCAAAAATGGTGACAGCTCGCTTTTGTCCACGCTTGTGTCTCACGCGCCTTGAGCTTGTGATATGCGACACTTGCCGACGAATTTTCTTTAGTTGATATCGCAGGGCTTGGAAAATTCGAACGTAGACGACTCCAAGGAGGATTGAAGGTAAGGCCACAAGCCATACAAAACAGTTATAGCTGTATACCTTATCTATGTATCGCTCGTCAGTCACGGTTAGTTTGGACTGATCAAGGTTAATCCAAAGAAGCTGAATAAGGGATGCAGTTAAAGAAAATACCCAGATAATGATGACTGAGGCGGCCATTCTTTTCTTGGACACTATTCTGTGGTAATGCATTGGGTGAATTATCATCACATAACGTTCAAACGTGACAATGACGAGGTGCAGAATCGTGGAAAAAGCGATAAATCGTGATGTAAGATCCATAGCTATGCAAGCCACCATGCTGTGTGCAATCGGCATAAGATTGCAAGCGAATATTAAAGGTATGGCAACAAGCCCTGACAGCAGATCGGACGAGGCGAGACAAGCTAAGTACAAGTTCGTGACTGTTTGCAATTGCTTGTTTTTGTAAACCAAAACAATAACTAAAGAATTTGCGGCAATGATAAAACTCGACAGAACACCAAGCAGCACAAGGGGAAGATGAAGGTCGCTCACTGTTTCTGCAGTACCATTAGCAGCTGCCTTTCTCGTTATGTTTAATATTTTGAAAGGGTCTGTCTCATTGATCTTCATGCTAACATTAAAAACTGTGTTATTCATCTTCGACTGAAGTCGATTGAGACTATGATATTCAGGAAAAAGTCTTTTAAAATAGCGTTGTCGCTCAAGATCCAACCAAAAAAAACAACTATCTGGACAAAACCAGCAGTATTAGATCTCGTGTGTTTGATACATTCCTGAAGAAGACCAGTAAGCCTGTGAGATATGAACAAACGCATTGTCAATTTGTATCACGATTACTACATTCAAAACACGGTAAAAGAGTAGAAAATTGAAAGTAATAAATTTATTATTTCATGTGTGGCAGTAGGGGAGTCAATTTCAATCATCCATAAAAAATGTGTTCTTTGTTTTGTATGACGTACAAAAAATGATAATGACAATAAAACACAATGAGATGTGTTTACCGAGATGATGATTGGAAAAAAGGTTAATGTCACAATAAGTATTCGATCAGGTAGTGGAATCCAGCCCTAAACATAAGATAAGTCTCCTGACAGCTCTGCATTCAAAGCTCTAACCTTCTATTTCATATACAACAGCAGGGGAGTTCAGGTGCGATCAATGTCAATCAGCGAAAACTAGGTTTTTTGTACTGCATGTCATATGGAATATGCTAAGCTGCGATGAGATGTGTTTACTGAGATAGCTGTTTGAAACCAAACCAAAATCGTGTCAGGTAGATTTGCCTGTTATGTCAGCTCTACAATCAAAGCTGGATCAAATAAATATTGAAAAGTTTAAACAAACACAAGCTATCAATAATTCGCCCGTTTGGGTTAGGAAATCGGCTTCTCCTCATTCAGATTCAATTGAGCAAACCGATGCTAATATCTGATTTAAAAGTTGCCTTCTTTTTGAACTTGGGGTTTTAAATGTAATATTTGTTTCAATGTTACGCTGTTAAAATGCGAACCTTGCAATTGGTATTAATATCTCTCTTGCCACAGAAAAAAGCAGAAACTGAAAGGAGCGTTTATCGAAAGGCATCCGTTTTCGGGGGGTGTCGAACCAGGCACACTGAATAGTGGATTTTCGTTCCATTCTAGCTCATTCTCTTTCTTTGTTAAAATTGATTTCTTTAGATCCCCTCATGGAGATATAATAAGAACATTTGGACACTTCAAAACAGCACGACACAAACACTCAGGTTCAAACCTTTTTCTGACGAAATTTTAAGTAAATGCATTACGTGTTCTTGACTGTTTTAAAGTGCGACATTCATTTTCCCTCTTCATTTCCTCTCTTAGTTTATTCGCACTATTTTGGGGTGTCTAAAAAGATGAAGTGGTCAGTGTATAATTTACATTATTAGCGGAAACGCCATAGTAATTAGGCATAAAACGTCGTAAAATGATTATTTTTTCCAGGCAGAAGATTTTGGCCTTAAATGTTATCAAATACAACTAGGAGGTTTGTTTTAGAATTTCTCTTAAGACACAAAAAAAATCTCGAAGTACTCTCCATATTATAAGGCCATAAAATAAGAAAAGTCTATCCTGTCGATTAAGACTTCCAAAGAGAACACGTAAACCCGGTTCCTAAAATTTTTCGTTTCGTTACCTTTTTTCCGAAAAATAGTTTGAGAAATCAACTAAAAATCACAAATTTAATTCCGTTTCATTTCGAACAGCTCCACTAATCTAAGGCCACACCTTAAAGGAAGTAAATCATTTCCACGACCGTTTCGAACTGCTTTGATTCGACAACATGCATTTCCTTACCTCTACAGGTAGCTTAATAAGGTCCTTCCTCACTCGACAGACTAACTAGCAACAAAACAGCGTCCATGGTTTATAAAAAACTCTCCAGTGTTGCTCCTAATTGCCACGGCTTCGCTATTCACGTTTCACACAATTTTTACTAAAATGAAATGCCTCTGACACCTTTGAAAACATCCTAGAAGAACTTTTTCATTATATATGCAAGCCTTTTCAACAAGATTCCCCGTCGTTTTGCTTAATGTTCGTATGTCAATGCAGGCTGAATATTAAAAGTGCGTATGCTGTAAAGATTTGCTAGTTCAGCTGGCATCTATTCTAAGCTGCTTTTATTAGATTGTTATGAACTTGAACCTGAATAAAAGACTGAAACAATGATCTTCTTGCCAATCTTATTTTCTTCAAACAGCCGATATCAAAGAACATTGGTGACGTTTTCTAAATCTTTTTCATGCCCAAGAAAAAAGAATTTGAACAGCGAAATTGATGGCTGCTCGCAAAATTTATCTTAAATGAGTTTAGCGAAATGCTAACGTTAAGTAACACTTTAGAATTCCCTAAAACTGATTCCCAAACAAAAGGGAAAAAGAGCAGTAGTGAATATGTAAGTAAAAATTGAACCTGCTCCAACAGCCAGATACAACGGAGACCAATATGGAGCAAAACTCTATTATAGTGAAAACAATTATAGATTGGATAGAAAACTCGCACTTACCTCTTGTAGATCTTGTCTTGTCACCGATTGGAAAAAAATAGCAAATTTCACTTTCTGCTTAATTATTTGTTCAGCTTCATACTGGACAGATAACTAAAATATTGCTTTTTTCACGGCTTTATCTGATTCCGATTCCACCTTCCAACCTTCGAATGTCAATTCATAGTTAAGCCGGCAAATTAAGTTTCCATGCTAAGTATAGACGTACAACCAGCTAGAATTACGACTTCAAGTTTTTTGAAAAGTAGACAGCGGATGCGAAAGTTATCAAACTATAGTGAGAAAAAAATTAATACGTTACCGATGTTAGAGTTGTCTCTAAAGCACATTTACATAGAATGTTTGTGATTGGACGAATACTTAAATGACGAATTATTTGAGCTTTTGATCTTGTGAATAAATTTGCCTTTAATTAGGTTCCACATATCATGTGTTGAAAGAAAATAATGATTCTGTTTTATTTACATTTATTATGTTTCTCCAATTCCATCCTTGGATCTCACTGAACTGCAAAAAATATGTTTAAATTTCCGAATGGTGTTGCGTAGTAAATTTGAAAGTGACTTTAACCGCTCGGAAAAAGCTTATACTGGCAAAAGAAGCAAATTCACCCAGTTCCACTGAAAAAAGAAGAAAAGAGAAAGACAAAAGAAACCAGAAATTAAATAAGACGACGAACGCTAGCTTAACCTAATTAAAACGCGTTCATTGAAAACGATCACGTTTTAGAGCAAAAGCAAACCCTGCGAAAGAGTCTTAGCATGGAAACGATGATCAAAAAAATCGCTTTTCCTTTTATCCTTAAGTTAAGTAAAGGTGGAATACAAAAAGGGCAAAAGAACAAAACTCGGGTGGAGATGACACTAAATTTTCAAGGGTAAGATGTAATTAATGGTTTTTTATTCCCTGTGATTCGAACCCTACAGAGCCCTCTGAAAACAGACCGAACGATGAAATTACCATGTAAATGAGCAACTTAAATAGAGACTCCACACGTGTAGTGTCTAAAATAAATAAATTTGAGCTGCGTTGAAACTTTTTTGTATTAACGTTTAGGTAAACAAACTGATTGTTTTTGTGAAAGGGAAAGCTTAAATTTTATTACACTTCATGCCTTTTATAAATGCTTAAAAGGCCTTTTCGATCCAATTCATGTTATAGATAGCCAAGCTTAAAACAAAAAAAATGTGTGAACTGTGGTATGGACCTACTTGCGTAAACGTTTTTGTTACATAATATTATACAAAACGATTTTGCCTACCCAATAGCTTTCATGTGAAAGCTAGACTATTAATTTGAGTCGCATGATTTAAAAAAGAGGAGAAATAGGACAAAAATTGACCGAATTTTTTTTCAATAAAATAACAAACATTTGCCTTTACTATATACTTTGCTTTCCGCTGTGGCCCCGTTGTTTTCCACAGGGAATAGAACAGATGTTTTGAGTCCCTTATTTGACAACACTATTTACACGTATTGAAAAAAAAAATGTTTTGAAATTGAAAGAATAAGGGGTTGGAACCAAACTCACGGTTAATTATATAACTTCATTAACATATAGATTTTAAACATTTCAAGATCCTATATGTAAGTCAATGTATACAATTGTTTGACGTCTTTATTTGCATATGAATTCTTAGAGAAGACAAGACAATCAACTTGACAATGTTAAGTTTTCACGGAGCTCTCTATTTCAATATGTGTCTCGTACCACTCAAATATTACTAAAAAAACAAGCTATTGGACAGCAACCTGTTACCTGTCAAAAAAAAATTAGACTTTCCTTGTGTGTGCCATACGAAAAAATACGTAACTGACAGCTATACATTAGCAAACGAATGATGTTATAAAATTACTGCTTCAGTACAGTAAGAATGTTCGTCGGAGGAGAAATGAGAATGTTCGTCGTCTTTGGAATAGGGCAGCGTAGCCGGGCGGTTTGGAACGCTGTACTTGCAATTCGGAGGCCCCGATCGAGCTCAAGTCCCGCCCTTTTATGTTTGATTTCGATTATTTATTTCAGTCATTTGTGCGGCCCCTCTAGGATAAGTGCTATAAATTCTGCCGAGGGTAAATAAAGGAATTATATATTTATTTTATTTAGTCGACTGCAGCAGTCGTACACTGGTGAAGAGATGACCCCACATGAACGGAACACGCCAGTATAAACAGCAGGGTTATCAAGACCACAAAAGAACAGAGATTCAAAATGATTTTTGTTTTTTTAATGTATTATTGTTATTATTATTTCTTTTAAAAAAATACATTTGTTTGCTTCTTTGTTTGTTTTATATGTGTTCTTGGGTTGAAGATGACATTTTTTGTCAATAAACCGTTTCTTTTTTTAACTTGCACGTTCTTATATTCCTTTTTTATCTCAAATTCTATACTTAAAATATTCATTACAATTCTAGATATTAAATAGTTTTTTGCTCTTTCTTTTACTTTAAATAAACGCTGAATGACGAACTTTATGTTTGACAAATTCATAAAGAAGATCTCCAGTATGCCCGGCCACCCTCTGTACCCTCCCGTCTCCAAAACGAAAGAAAGTTCAGCGCGCCTCCGAGTCCCTAACAGTCAACTCCCCAGGGTTAATACCCAGCGTATTAAAAATAGTTTTTCTTAATAAGATATTTTTCAAATATAGATCAGAGTAGCTATTTAATGTAATGTGGATCTTGAATGTGAAATTCAATGCCGCCCCATGGAATTTTTTAAGCCTTGTAATTCTTTCTGCTGTTTTTAATTTAAGTGTTCTTGGTTTTTGCCATGTATTTTTGCTTATAAATATTAAAATAAACCATACTATTAATATTACCGTAAACTACCGCGTTATAAGCCCCTACACCTTCAAACTCCCCTCCCCGCCCGTTATAAACCAATCTACCATCTACCTGTAAACAAAAAAAAAATACATCCGATTAAAAGCCTCCCTTTAGCTCGAATAGAAATGAGTTCGATTATGGCGTTTTGAAGCTTTCATAAAGACGCGAATTCTGAAGTTCAAAAGTCAACTGACTTTTGGGTTTTTCGCTGCCGTCAATCACCTTAGCGGAGCTCTTAGGAAACAGAAGTTTACTTCAAGGGGCTTAAAAGATCATGGTTTGTGATTTGTGATCGGTGGATATCGATCCGTTTTGTGTGTTTCTGCGTTTCAAGGTTTGTCACTTCGTTGCTTGTGATCGTAATTATGACTGACGGCAGCGAAAAACGTAATTGTGAAGGCCGCTTTTGAACTTCAGACTTCGCGTGTTTTTGAAAAGCGCAGTAAATACCAATAAATGCAAAACGTATTTTTATCAGCATTGCTATAGCTTGTTTCTAAACGATCCGTTTTTATACCGGTAATAAGCCCCTCGGATATTAGATCCTCTTTTAATAAGCCCGCGTAAAACCCCTTACGAAGATGTAAAAGCTCAGGTCTTATAAGCGACAGTTAACGGTATATTACTTCTCGATGTAGTAGCAGTAATAAAGCTTTACATCCTTCGCCACAAAAGATTCTGGTAACTTTCCAGAAACTAGATTCTTGTTTTCTTTGTCTTCACAGTCCCAGAAGACCCATTCCTCCGTAACGAGCATGCCCATAACTAACTGACAGCTACTCGAGTGTTTCAACAGAAAAAACGGTTCACGCATGGGCAGTTCGATAGGTTTATCCGCTGATCCATCTGACCGACAACAGAAATCCACCACTGTGTCTTTGCCATAGTCGCCGTCAGGGAGAACACCGCTGGCCTTATTATCGTTTTTCGTGTCTTCGTCATCCCACTTGATTGATCCCTCCTCAAAACCTATTATTCATTGGGAATTAAGAACACAGTCAAGCGGCGTACTACTTCAATAGAAGATGAAAAGAGAATTTTTCAGATAGCAACATCAGCAAAAAAATTCTCTAGGTTTGGCGAAGCTCTGCGGAAACGCACAGCACAGTCAGCACAATCAAAGTAAATGACATTGATGCTGTGGCCCAGTTGTTCGATTGCCGATTAGCGCTAACCCGTGGTTAGGTTTTAATCCCGATTTGTTTTTCTTTCGCTTAAGAGCATTTTCTCGTACAATCTTCTCTTTCTGTCAGAGCATCCAGTCATCAAATTGTACTGAGACAAAAAGGATTAAACGCAATCCGCTTTTTAAGCTTTAATATCCGAATTCAAGTTTCACACTAACCCTGGGTTATTTTAACCCAGCTTTAAACCACTCAGCGCGACATGACATGTATCTAAAGTAATGTTTCAAATCTCTAGGCCAAAATAATTGAGATAATTTAAGAAGGCAAGAAATATATTAATCAAAACTATTGACAAGTCCCAGCTTCAAACTCTGACCTGGAGGACATTTGCCTTTCTTGTATATACAGTATTTTCCAGCCGGCCATTCGTCGGAGCCACTCTTCTTTTCTTTCACGCAGAAGTGTTGGGTGATCACATTGTTTTTCTTGAGTCCCTTCAAATGAGTTGGGCGTGACCAGTTACTTAGAGGAGTGGTGTCTTCTGTATTCTGCTTCAGAAATCCTTCTGACCACAGCGCTTTTTTCCCCTTTGGGCATCCACTCACTGGCATCGGTAGCGCGTACGTTCCCTTTGGCCATCTTACTGGATCAGCAAATTAAACAAACTTTAATTCAATTGTAAGCGAAAATAAGCCGATAATACAAAAATGAACTAGTTAACAAGGCTTAGTTCGTCAAACATTCTCAAAGAACAAAGATTTAACTTGTCGAAAACATGTCAACCGGATAGAAGACTACAAATTAGCAGATTTAATCTTGATCAATCCAGGAATTATTTCTTCCTTATAATTGTAATTCTAAAACTCGAAGTGCCCCTTTCTTTCATTGTCGATTCACCTCTTTTGCAACGAAAATCCAGCCAGAATTCCCCCTTAAGTATGTTAGTAGAAGTGATTACGAAAGAGACGCTTATAACTGAACGGTACATTACACCAGGGCGATTTCGTGGTGATGTTGGTCTCCAGTATTCTAACATACAGATCTCGGCTGTTGAAATAATGAACCAAGAATCATATGTAATTTATTTAGTACGTACCGCTGCTATACAACTTTAACTTGATGAAACTTTCTGCCACGTCCAACTTGTTAAAATTCGCAACTGACAAGGAGCACATGTACTGGCCAACATCTTTGTCAGAAACGTTCGTTATGTGCAGGGAAAAATTACCAGTTCCTCCAGGCAGCCACCTTGTTCTGACCTTTTTGTTTCCACCTTGTTTAATTACCTGGCCTTTAAATTTCCAAACTGACATTGTATCCAAGGGATTAACATTCCGACCAAAACAAACCAATGTTACGCTGGATCCTTTCCTTGTAACTATGCTGCGTTGGACTGGATTGACCACTGGGAACACAGAAGCAACACCTAGGAAGAGGGTGAGAAAAGAGTTACTGAAGTCAAATCCCGCTTATTATGGACACCTCATCAGTTATGGCTTTGTCCCTGTCGAAAGGTCGAAAGAAAGTCATTACATTTTCTTTAAATTCAACTCGCTTAATACAGATACCTTGTTAATACGGGCACTTTCTATTTTCTCCTCCGTATTATAATGATAATAATCAGTTTATTAAACCCTTTGGTAGTGTATAACACTAAATTACAAGGGAGGTCAAGAATACGCAGAACACATAATTACACATGGCACAGAAGGCAAAAACAATTAAATCCTATTGTAACTGTGGGTAACAAAATTACTAAGGCGGTCCGTTCTGACAAAGCGGAATTCAGAACGGGAAAAACCCGACCTCAACCCGTACCCATGAGCGACATTCTGGGGGCTGCGGGGTTTGACTGTATTTAAGAAAGAAATAACTTCATAAAATGGGCTCTTTCGGCTTATAGACCCATAAATACATAAATATTTGATTTTCATGGTGGCTCATCCACCAAAAGGCGAATTTGGGGTTGTCGGTTTAAGGGTACCCGGTGACAAACCTTTTCGGAGCACGGGGGAGAATCAACGAAAAACTGAGCGCACATGTATACCGTGGCCCTTCGCTCTTAAGTCCCCCAGTTACATTCGATTATAAGCCCCCAGGATATAATCCCCCTCTAGCTCCGATTATAAGCCCCCCAGGATATAATCCCCCTCTAGCTCCGATTATAAGCCCCCCAGGATATAATCCCCCTCTAGCTCCGAATATAAGCCCCCTCTAGCTCCGATTATAAGCCCCCCATGATATAAGCCCCCCCTGGCTCCGATATAAGCCCCCCAGGATATAATCCCAATCTAGCTCCGATAATAAGCCCCCCAGGATATTATCCCCCTCTAGCTCCGATTAAAAGCTCCCCAGGATATAAGCCCCCTCTAGCGCCATTTATAAGTCCCCCAGGATATAATCCCCGTCTAGCTCTGATTATGAGTCCCTCAGGACATAATCCTCCTCTAGCTCCGATTACAAGCCCCTAGGATATAAGCCCCCTTTAGCTCCTATTATAATCCCCCTCTAGCTCCGATTATAATCCCCCTCTAGTTCCTATTATAATCCCCTTCTAACCCTTACTATAATTCCTCTCTAGCTCCGATTATAAGCCCCCCATGATATAATCCCCATCTACAATCAAGGACAAAAGTCTTGGGACACTTTTGCGTTTCTGGGGCGTTTTCCAATTCACACAGGTCCAACTCCTCCCCCGACCCCACAAACAATGTTGGACGCGTATATCCAGAATTTTTCTGAGTTTCAATTTTGTATAGGGTGGGGGAAGGGAGAACGGCCAGAAAATTTCGAAAAGGATGCAGTGTTTAAAGAGGGAACCGAGAAATGACAGAAAAATATGAATATTGCAATACTGTCCTGAGGACTTTTGTCCAGGATTGTAGCTCCGATTAAAAGCTCCCTCGATAATTAGATTTATTATGGCCTTTTTAAGCTTAATTAAAACCAGGACAGTGCAAAAACGTTTTTTGACCAAAACAACATAGCTTGCTTCCAATTGTTTTTTCTACTCTGGTTAATTTATTGGCTTCTCCTTGTAAGCCCTCTTAAACCTCTCACGAAGATGTACATTCACCTGACCTTTATATGTACGCTGTTTTAGTGTACTTTGACCCTTCCTTTTTGAGCAAAGACGTAGTAAAACATGTTATTTTCACCTGTTGGCCAATAAATTGGGGCAAATTATAACTCGTTCAATAAATTTTGGCCTTAGTTTTACTTAACTGCTTCAAGAAAACAAGATATCATGAGACTTACCTGACATAAGGTAGTTATAACCTAAAGAGTTTAAAACAAAAACAACAAATTTAACACTCATGATTAAGGATTGCTTTCAGTTGTCCCAGAAAAGTAATTTCAAGTTCACATTCTTAACTTTTATTCTACAAAATTTCGAAAGTAAAAATAATATTCATCACTATAAATACGCTTTTGGAGTAGGATTACTCCTTTTAAAGAGTTGAAAAGTTGGTAGTTTTTCAAAGCAAATAGTTTCTGGCCCATTGTTACAGTCTGATACGTTCTGAAACAGAACTGCTGCCTGGAGCTCGATAGTGGTGCAGGACGTTTTTAATTCGGCTCGTAAGTTAAGTCATCGCTGAGAGCCGAGCCCGGGATCGTAAGGCAACTTACGCACGTGAAAATAAAGAATAATTTGACCTGAGTTGAACAGTCCTTTGTCCGTCTTTAGGTCTAACGTGTGCTGCTTTAACATATACATATTAGACGTTACAATTAGAGGTAAAAAAAACAAAAAGAATAAGTACAAAAAAGTTTTTTTCAAAAAACTAGAATAAGAGTGGAATATACATTACCATAACTTGACATGACATTATTATAACCGTTCAATAAACAGCACCCTCGTTATTTTATTATATCTTAATTTTCTTACAGCTTAATAAAAACAAACTTTAGTTCCATGTTCATATTTCGTTTCATTCTTGATCTATTTCCAAGAAACTCAGTTGATTCAGTGTATCATGGAAGTTAACGATGACATGAGGTGCTTTCTATGTGTAAATTTTAAAAAAGAAGGCGGTTACTTATAAATTCTAAAAGCCCTTAAATGTTTAAACTAACTGATTTGCGGTGCCTCGTGTGACATCTTTTGAAAAAGAGCTGCGCAAGGGTAAGATCAGAAACACTAGCTGCAGAAACATAAAAAAGGCCAAAAAATTTGTTTGGTTACTACGCCGGACAACATGGAGACCATTTTCAAAAATATCTACAAAAAATCCGGTTGGAAAGGAAATGAAACATTACTTTTTTGGGTCGTTCCAGCGTAAAGTTTCAAGGAGCAACGGAACATCTGAAAAGGTAGTCCCGTTTTTACGGACGAAATGTTCCAAAAAGAAATTTGTGTTCCTTTTCGTCAAAGCCAACTTTAATACTAGAGTGGGGTCGAAAAAAAAGTGGCCTCTTAGTTTTAAAAAGTTCGACTGTCCTTCCAATTGCTTCAATGAGTTAATACACATGAATTCGGAGGTAAAAGACCTGCGGCCTCTCAGTTAAAATGGAGAGCAAGTATTTCATCCCTATTGGACGTATAAGTAAAGGAAATAGATGCCTTTCATTAGATGTAGTTTGTCTTTTTGGGAAAACAGTTCGATCAAAAAATCACCATTAAAGACAAAAAGACGGTACTTTGGAGTACTATAGAGAGGTAAAGAATCACGTTTACGCGAATTTGTACCACGTGACCAAGTTTCCCCTTGTCTTCTCGCCTACTGTTCATTGTTTCTACACATAAATTAGTAGCTCCTTGAGTTTCAGGCAATTTTTTATCCATAAAAATTTTCTGAGCTGTTTTTATCTACTCATTTTTCTATTTTGAGACATTCTCAACTTGAATTTGACGTTTGCCGTACACGTGAAGCTTTAAAAACTCTGCTATAGATCGTTAAAGTTTAAAAAATAATAAACAAAGATATGAATGTATGAATGCCTTCAAACCAAATAAGGATGTTAACCTCGTGGTGTTAAAAAGAATGATATCAAAAAATTCAAATCATTACCAACAAAAAGATAACGTGATCATTTAAACCATAAGAGTAAAATCGACGCATTTAAGAATGTATAGTACGAAGAATTTCGAAATTTCGATTTACTTTCGCCACCAAAGGACATCATGGTCACCACTCATGCAAACGAAAAAAGTTCCGACTTTCGGACTGTTTAACGTGAATGACATGCATGCTAGAGGGTAAACTACTAAAGGGTCGAGATAAATTCCTCGTGGCTGATATTTTGGCAAAACTGTACCTTCAGTATTCTTCCTGTTTTTTCACAAGGTTCGCATCTCCAAGGAAAACACGTGTGGTTCATGACTGTCTTTGTTTCGAACACAATCAGCGTTGAGGTTCTAGTCGACATAACAGGTCAAGAGTTGGCGCTTAATTGAATAGATTGATGACAAGATGGATAGGGTGCTCAAAAATTTCCTTTTTTAATCACGAAATTCATGGAAAAGGAAGACGGAAGTTTCCAAATGTTTAAGGATATAGAAAAAAAACTTTTGTAAAAACAGCTCTTTTGCAAACTTTTGATACTAGCTTTTGGAAAGGAGTAATGCTCAATTTTCAGTAATTAAAATTTACGAAGGCTATGAATGATCAGTCGAATGAACAATTGAGCGGTATCTCTCAGTGGCACATTTAAAGCATTAAGTTTCACATTTTTATACATATAATTAAACTGATTTAGTTTGGGGTATGAACATATGTACAGAATGCGAAGGAATGACTTAAATTAATGAAGACCATCGCTGTTGTATTTTCAGCTGATTAAAAAATCGTCTAAACTGGGTTAAGAGCTCGGGTAAAAGCTTAGTTTGCTGAACAGTTTTCCAACCCAACCGAACGTTCATGGATTGCTGAAATGAGCCGTTCAAACTCAATTTTTTTCTAAGTTTGTTTTTAAGGCGTTCTTTTCAAAGCTTCTTTGTCTTCGAACAAACCCCCGTCAGAGACTTCTTATGATTCGAGTATTGTTCCATTTAAAAGTGTTCAGAGAGCACATTGTCAAAACGGACAAAAAGAAAGCAATTTCAAATTTTATGTGAACTTGTTTTCTATTTCAATCTATAACTAACTCAGTGTAAGTTAACCTTGCCACAAATCGTTTGAGTCAAGTTTAATCACGACAATTCACTTAACATATAGTTTTTTAGTTAGCCTTTTTTGCTCCGATTTTGAGATTTGTACATGCTTCGTAGAACGATTTAAAATTTTCGTTTGAACCGGACAACAGAATGCTTCCCACAAGTGTGCATTGAAAACTGGATGGTAGCTGAGGGGCACAGTGTCGTCTCTATGTTGATAGTATCTTAAGTACAAGGTACATATTGTTGATATTATCTACACTCTAAGGTACAGAAAATCAATTCTATTACCCACGATTCTTAATGTAAATAGCCCTTTGAGAACACTGAGGTCTTTCAAATAAAAAAGCAGCATTTGAAAAAGCATTAAGCAACCAAAACAATAAAAAACAAAATGAGTTCATATACTCAGTATGCTGGCCTTTTGCTGGCAAAAAACGTCAAATTCTTGCACTGAATTGAAACTGAAAACATGCAACGCGGACTAGAGACCATGTTTATGTAAGGCGATTAACTAAAATGTGGCTATATTGCAGCGAGTTCCATCCGACCAACCCAGATATTTTACTTCTGCCCAGCAACGGGGCATATATGATGAAGTTAAAGCATTCAAATTATAAACAGGTGGTGTCTCGAATTCTTGGAAAAGTCTAATGAGATCCGGGGGGAGGCCTTCACAGAGCAAAAAATTCACAACCAATCACACTGATGTTAAACACTACGATTCAACAAAATTCAGTCCATTTTCTTGCCTTCCCAATACTGTGTTATTTTTAACATTTTCCCATCTCCTGTTTAATACCACAATCTCATTCAAAATAATAACATCTTACAAAAAAGATTTTAGGGCCATTACACATTTGTATCTCAAGACACATTTATGAAGGCTCAGCTAAACAGTCTAGCCCTGCCCCTCCCCTCAACTCCTCTAGCATGACTAAATTATTCAAACCTGATAAGATCGAAAGCGAAAGTTAAAAACCATGACATAACCAGATAGGACATCATTTTCACCTTATGCAACGCACAACATTCATCTTCTGGAGGCATATTTCAGGCAAAATGACTGTTCTCTTAGCAAATTTGCTGCTTACAACGTTGCTATGGATGTCAGGTAAGAAGCCAGGGAGGAGCTAGGCGAAAATGAACTCTAGAAAGTGTGCGTGCTGTGTTTAATGCTCTAAATCAGCTAAACAGAGATTACCAGGGTTAAACCCCTTCCGCCGCGTTACTAGATTTAGCAGTGGAGGGGAAAATGAGGTTTTTGGGGTCAAGGCTGAGGAAAAATAAAATCAAAAAGTATTTCCTCATGAAGTTTACTCTAAGCCACTAAAAAGATATGAAATCACATACTGGAAAATAAATCACTTGTCGCTAATTCTCAATCACCCCGTTCTCGAGAAAGAAGATAGGGAAGCCGTTGCTATCTATCTAATTATGACGTTTATTTACAAGTGTATAAACACGGTGGACTAAGTGATCAGGTCCGAATATGCAAGCTGGATTGCTATGTTTGTTATTGCAAGTATAAGGACGGCTTTTAAATTGAATGCTGAAAATGGGTATCAGAATGCGTCAGCCTTGGACTCAACCTGCTGTGACCTGAAGTCTTTGCAAATGCTGACAAATATAAGAGAACCTAGGGTATGTATTTTGATCGACATTTGAATACGGACAAGAGACACGAAAGACGGAACTCAGTGTTATTCAAAATACCGTAACATTTAAACAAGATGTCAGTTTTTATATTTCTCCAATAAAATGTACCTCAACGTTTGTATTCTTGCTGTCAGCCATTGTTGGCTAGCGGTTTTCTAACTGGGAGAATGACGGTATAGTTGGTATCGTACGAACCCTATCTTGTCGGTTTTTCTATCGTATACACCGTCACAGATCAGTTCTTTGAATTACAGTATACGTACCAACTCTTATTAACCTCAGTATTTACCGCTATATTGGCCTTACTTCTACACTTTGACTTCCGTGTATGCTATGACATTTTAGGTTTCCAATTTTCGTGTGCTTTTAAGTCTTGTAATCTCACTAACCCGTTTATTTGATTTCTAGTTTCACGACTGTTTAGCTCAAGTTTACGACCTGAACTGTTAAATGTGTCTCTCCTACTGTATCATTTGACCAATGCGTTTCCTAATGAAAGAGGAATTGACACCCCTCACGACTCAAATTTGCTTTTACAGACAGACAGAGCATGTTACAAGTAGCGACAAGCGATTGAGGCTTTTATGGTTTATGAGAAATTTCAGTTTTGATATGATCTGTAGAGCTCAGCTGGCCGTCGTGCTTCTTGAACTGCTTGCAAAGAACTTTGCTGTCCCTGGCAGATTCAATCTTGTCTATGCGAAACATAAATTATCCCGCTTTCCCGGCTCAGGAAAAAATCCAGGATTTGAAAAGTTTTTAAAGGAATGTTACGTAAATCCAGAGGAGGTTGTATTTTGCGCCCCACTTTAGAAAGCAGATGTGCTTGTGTCCGATCTCAAGGAGATATGTCGGGCAAAAACATTAAAACCCGGGTAATGAGGACTTTTGAATGCACAAATATAGCACTTCGGAGTGAATCTCGTCTGTTCATTGTTCATTCTCGTGATAAAAGCGACAAAGCCAATCATGCTTCTTTTGGTTCCATTTCCACGAAGAGCGCTGGGGAACCTGTGTAATTAAGAAAATTCGAATTTTCGAACATATAAATTTGGGCTGTTTTAAATAATCCTTTTGTTACATGTTACTGAGCATAAAGAAGGTAGTAGTTAGTACACATGTAACTTATTTTACGCCTTCTCGTCTAAATGTTGAACAGAAATCACGCCTCCAACAAATTGTTTGGTAGCTAAAAGGTTTTTTTCCCAAAGATTTACACTTCATTTCAGGCCAAAGAGTGTTAAAAACCAAAATTGCGGAAAACCGCAAAATTCACTTAAAATAGACCACTATAATCAACCGAAAGGCACCACGTGAAAGTGTCTCACTTCTATACTACATCATAGGATTTCGATCAAGGACTTTGAAAAAATGTGGACCTACATTTCTCATTTGTTCCCGGAATCACGGACTACAAGATTGGATCTTTAGATGATGATGGACTTAGAGGGGAGAAGGGAAAGGTTATTCCTTTGTTTTTGACGATCTTATGTAAATGTATTTTTTTGTTTTCCAGTGGAAAATACACGGAGTTTTAAGATTCCTCGCTGCTGATGGCCTAAGGCACGAAAAAAAGAAAGTCCCTTGTCGTGTATTCTACTTATAAATATCCCCAATTCGAGCAATTTATGAAAATAGTAACTTCGGGGGGATCTTAGTTACTCAAAACCGACAAGAAATTACTAGAAATACGTGTCTCAGTCGCAAAACCTCGCGAACATCGGTGAGCATGAAGCAGTTCCTATATTGAGACCTTTCTTTATGTGACTGTTTATTTCATGCGTCAGAAACTATATTAAAACAAACTAACTTCGAGGAGACAAGCAGACCTCTTTTCAACACATCTTAAATGTATCAGAGGTCAGTGTTGTTGGCGACTATCGCGGCATAGCCTAATTTGTTTGGTATGTTATATTATTCGGTGATCTTTGTATTCTAATGCAGTTTCTCGCAACTTTCGTAAGTGAAGCGTCCATGCTTATTAAATGCCTTTAGACAAGCCTGGACAAGCCTTATAAGGCTTAATCCTCCAAATTTCCATTTTGCTGTCGGCTTTCTAGCGTATAAACGTGCAACGAATTTATTTCGATTGGTTGGAAGTCTCAAAAATGAAATGAAATGAAATGATGTCTGAGATTTTCAGTTTTGAGTTGCGGTTTTGCTTCGTTGACAAATCTGTAGAAACAGGAAGCTAAGAGAACAGAAACTGAATTTAACAACCTTTAAATGTCAAGAGCACTTGACAATCACGCGGAGGAAAACAAAACGATAGCAACAAAATGTCTTGCATTTAATCCCAAAAATAAAAACGTTAGTGCTACGGCCGAACGGATGTTGGCTGGGTTATGGTTACGCAAAAAGGAAGACCGGTTTTAGATCTTAATCTAATTAGTTAAAGATATTCCTACTGCCCCTCCCTACATATAATAGATGTATTTAATTCGATAAATCATTTTCTCGGATAATTTTCTCTGTTCTTTTGAGAGCATCCAGTTATCATATTGTAGATAAAGAGAATTAACCTGAATTTTTTTTAACAACCCAGCCCAGGTGGCAATCACCATGTAATGGATCTTCAAATCAACCTTTAGCCTGAGAAAACAGCCGTCATTTGGCGACGCCAAAAACGGTTTCCCCGCGAAAGGAGGTCGTCATTTCGACGCGAAACCAGTTGTGACGTCGAGAAATATCGGCTGTTTTCTTAGGCTAATCAACCTTTTTAAGTTTGCTGGCAGAATTCCTTTAAATGGCCAATGTCAGAACCTTCGTTAGAGTCAGTTGAACCATTTAATTCTGAATCGCAGGACATTTTAAGACTAAAGAATGAACGAATGTTAGGTCCATCACCTCGTTCCCAGTCTCTAGGGCATTTCCGTGAGCAAAAACACGGTTGGGTCCATGAACTCGTTCCCAGCCTCTAGGACATTTCCGCGAACAAAAACACAGTTTTTCGAAGGCCAAAATTGAAGATATTTATTTGGAAACACATTTTTAAATATATGAGGCTAGTTCAGTTTAAAAGTTGAGTATCACTAATCAGCAGATAAAACACTATTCAGTGTTTTTGAAACAAACTGTACTATCCAGTGAATAATCCATGAAACTGGGATCAAAGTTATTGATAACAATCATCAAAGAACCAAACAGTGAACACTAAACCTTCGCGCCATACTGAATACATTGACGTTTATCATCCTGGTTTTTGATTGCTGAATTGCTACATTCCTCTCGACAGATGCCAGCATTATCCCAGAAATGTATTCACTCAATAATACAGTCACCGCAGTGAGAGGCTCCGACGTTACATTGGTTTGCAAAGGAATTCATGTACAACAACTCGATACCGATTTTATATGGAAGTTTAACACCGATATAGTAGAGAATAAAGAAAACAGGAATATCAAAGTAACCTGGCTTCGAGGAAATCAGGCATTTTATTCTCTAGATATCTTAAATGTATCAGAGAAAGATGTCGGTGACTATCGTTGCATTGCCCGAGTTAGTAACAATAACAACCCCGACAAATCCGAAGCTTCAATAAAGCTGCGTTTATATGAAAGCAGTAAGTACAACTTTTTTTACCTTCGTTAGATTTATAAGTAAGAGCAAATTTTGTGTAAATGTAAAGTGTATTAGTTCTTTGTTTTTAGTACAACTAAACTATGTTTAAAGTGGTCGTTTGCAAGAGTTTGAAGACAGTTTTTTAAAATAAACGTTATCCAAAGAGAGGCCGATGAATGTTCAATTAAGACTTGACCGGGATCAGAAACATAAAACCGCGAATTAAACCACTTCAAGTCTTAAAGCACTTAACCCAGGGTTAAATTTAACGCGGGTTTCTTATTCTTTGGGGTTCAAAAGCATTTTCTCAGATAATTTTCTCCGTTATTTTTAAGAGCATCCAATCATCAACTTGTTGACAAAAAGAATTAAACTGAATTCACTTTATAAGCTTTCATGTCTGAATTCAAATTTTGCACTAACCGTGGGTTATCTTAACCCAGCTTTGAAAAACCCGGCCCAAGGTAATAACGTTCAAAATCCTCTTTGTTTATTCAGTGAAGTTGTTAGAGAGTTCTACCCCTCCCCTTAGGGCAGAATAATGGCTTAGGGGAGGGAGTAGGTGGGCAGTTTCTCAGAAACCCAAATTCGTCCTACTTTCTTACAGTACTGAACCTCACAGCATCGCCACCAAATGTCATCATTGAAGAAGGGCGCACTGCGTCACTGCAATGTGAAGTCATGTGCTCAAAAGCAATGGAAGTTTGGACATTCTGGCTTTTCAACGGCAAAATGATTGAAGCTACACCATTTCATACAGGAAACGAGCATGATTTAAGTAACACAGTCACAAACATCTCAACGTTGGTACTAAAGAATGCCATGCTATCACAGACTGGCGTATACACGTGCGGTGCTAATTCCACTGGCGTTATAAAAACACAGAATATAACCGTGACAGTGAAAGACTTGGAAGGTCCAACTCTAGTGCAAACCAAATCGAATATAGACGCTCTTGACGGCGAAAATATAACGCTAAGTTGCAATGCAGTGTACCCGGAAGCGTTTTTTGTCGACACGTTTTGGATTTTTAACGGCAGCCGGATAAACAATAACGACAAGTATAAAGAAAAAAACACTTCCCCTTGGTTGGAACAATCAGAACCGGGCATAAGGAGAATGGAGATTGGATTGACTATTTATAACATTGGACTGAACGACAGCGGCGAGTATAAATGTGCTCTTAACACCTTACTTGGCTTACACCTGAAAAACGTTAGTGTTAAGGTCACGCGGAAAACAGGCTCCCAACCAGGTTTCCATACTACTGAAATGCCCCGGGGGAACGCAGATTTGCTTGGAACTACACTGTTCATTGGTCTCGGTCTCTTTGTTGGATTGGTGACGACCATAATAGTTTCTATGAAGCTATGCAGATGGCCAAGACCTAGACCTCCAAAATCAAGTAAGTCAATAATGAAATACATCAGATGTTAGATGATGCGTTCCACTTTTATGCGCGAGTCTTTTTACTCGGGCACTGTGAGCACACTGTGTTTTTTTTTTATTTTAGCCCCTGAGCAATCAATTCTTTGTTTTTCCCTGTTAATCTCACATTTCAAAAAAGGCGTCTGACAAGGAGATATGGAGTAGATGTGTAGAGAATTACTTATCGGGTACTCAAGGCCTGAGCTGAACACCATTTTATGTCGATACCCGAGCACTGTTCAGGTGAACCAAGCGTTTAGCCGCTACCAGACCTCAGCTGCCCTTTTTGCAACCCCTCTGTAGAAGAAAAACCCCTTCAGAATCAACGCTAGCTAGCGTCTTTTCTTCTTGTTCCAATACTCATCGTTTTTTTCTTGCCTCCTAGTCAAATCTCCCCCAGATCTGGACGCAGGAGACTTCGAGTATGATGTATTCCTCACATATTGCAGAAAAGACTTCTCCTGGGTGGACAAGGAGCTCCTACCTCTATTTAATCATAACCAAGTGAAATATTGCGTGGATTTCATCCACTTTGAACTTGGCAAAGCGTTTCTACAAAGCATGGTGGAAGGCATCTATAAGAGCCGCAAAGTTTTAGCAGTCTGGTCGGCCAATTACGCTTCTAGTAAATATTGCAAACAAGAACTGGACTATGCCTTACAGCGCAGTTTTGAAAAAAGTGACACAGCAGTGATTATCATTCGCATTGATTGGACTGACCCTACACGACTCCCGAAGACTCTACGAACAAAAACATTTTTGGATTACCATGACAGTGCAGAGAGAAAAGGATGGGAGAAGAGACTCATACAACATTTAAAGCCTCCAAAGCAACCAAAGAAAATGATAGTCAGCATAGTTTGAGAGCCAAGTGTCGGAGACCGCACACTTCATTACTCTGACATTGCAGAGAGAAATGGATGGGGGACGACACTCACAAGACATTTAAAGCCTCCACTGCAAATGGTAGTCAGCATAGTTTGAGAGCCATTTGTCGGAAAGCGTGCACTTCATTACTCTGACAGTGCAGAGAGAAAAGGATGGGAGACCTTAACCTTAAACTTGGAGGAAATTTATAAGAACTAAGCTTTGCGATTTATAAAGATTAGTTTGTGTGATCTAGCCCGCGATTCAGTGAGGAATCATTACGGGGACTTTCACGAGTTTGTTTGTTCTTGCTGCGAAGGGAACTATGGCGATTTTCAAACACTTGCACACGCCATCAGTGTGTGTGTTTAGTAAATATGTACATAAAATACAGGTCTTATAAACATATCATCCAAAAGTGAAAACAGTAACGGGAGTTTCATTTTAATATAGGATGACAAAACTAACGTATTACACTAGCGTGGTTAATTGATCTCCATAATTCTTCATATGATACACAGCCTCATTCATTAATTGTTAATTATTCGTCTTCAAATTCACTTTCGTTTCCTTGTCATTACATTTTCCTTGTCGCGGACGTCATAAATGCAATGCCTTCTAATAAGGCTCCTGGGATTGACAAGGTGCCAACTCGAGTCCTTAAGGACAGCCTGTTGATCACACTCCTTTTTATTACGTCAATCATCAATGCTTCTCTTTTAGCTTCAACATTCCCAAAGGTCTGGAAAACTGCCGAAATTACACCTATTCCCAAACAAGGCAACCACGAACTTCCTAACAATAACAGACCGATTTCCCTCCTACCTGCATTGTCAAAGGTCTACGAGAGAGTGGCTTATAATCAGTTTGTCACCTATTGACAACCAAGGAAAGGCTTACCACAAAACAAAGCGGCAACAAAAAATGGTTCTCTACTGAGACATCTTTAATTCACACAACTGATGCATTTCTCAAAGAAATTGATGATAAGAAATTGACTGCCTGCGTGCTTTTAGGTATGAGTAAAGCCTTCGACAGCGTTGATCATCAAATATTGTTACGTAAAATACAAAGCGTCGGCGCCTCAACCAGCGCGCTAAAATGGTTTAACAGCTAGCTTACAAATAGATATCAACTAATACGAATTCATAGTTCCGTTTCTGATACTCTTCCAGTTGAATGTGGCGTTCCTCAAGGCAGTATCCTAGGCACCCTATTATTTAGCATATATGTAAATGATCTACCAGAAGTTCCAAGGCACTGCTCTACAGAATGTTATGTAGACGATACAAAACTGTATGTTTCTTTTAATTTACACGACTCCCAACGGATTTTCCAAGAAATGAATGAAGATCTCCTGCAGGTGCGCAACTGGTGCTTTGGAAATCGGCTACTACTAAATCCAGACAAGACAAAATTAATTGTTTTCGGGAGCCGACAGATGACCTCTAACCTCCAAGAATTTCACTTGTCTTTGTTGGGAAAGGACATTTCTCCAGTGCAATCAGCGGGAGATCTTGGCGTGATTTTGGATCCGAACTTAAGATTTGATAACCATATAACGACCTCAGTGCCGGAATGTATCGCACGTCTAGCGCAAATTAACCGGGTCAAATATTGCTTAGACAAAAATACGTTGTTAACCGTAATACATGCCTTAGTCTTCAGCAAAATGTACTAGTGTTCGAATGTTTGGGCAAATACCACAAATAAGAATGTTAGAAAACTGCAGGCCGTTCAAAACTTTGCTTGCCGAATCGTCAGCGGTGAGAAAAAATATGATCATTGACACTCCTCTTAAAGAGTCTGTCTTGGTTGCTTGTTAAGGACCAACTGTACTATTGCCAAGCTATTATGACCTTCAAATGCATGACCGGTAGCGCCCCTGAATATCTTACATCCCAATTTATTACCCGTGAGCAAGTTAGCGAACGAACAACTCGGAGTAGCCAAAAGCTAAACATCCCTCTTTTCAGAACTGCCTCCAGACAGAGAACCTTTTATTACAGGACTGTTAAACTTTGGAACAATTTGGAATCTTTTCTTAAGTTAAGCCCATCTGTTGAAATTTTTAAACGTTCCTTAAGGAGCCAGCTTTTAGATAATTTTGTAAATACTTCTTAGTTAAGTTTAAAACATTGTAATTAGTAATTAGCTAACATTGTAATTAGTATTAGCCTTATTATTTATTATAAATAATGTAATATAATCATTGTTGCTGAAAAGCCCCTTTGGGGAGGTAACAATAAAGTATGTATGTATGTACAGTCAAACCCCGTTGATACGGACACTGAGGGGAGAGTGTCCTTATTGACGGGGTGTCCGGGTTGAAATTAGATAAAATGTAAGGGGTTTTTTTTTCCCAGGGGCAAAGCGAACTGTCCGTAATAATGAGGTGTCCGTGTTAATCGGGTGTCAGTAAAGGGGGGTTTGACTATAATACTTTTGATTTTTTGATTTTTTTTTTTTTTTGAAGCGAAGAGAACCGCAAATAAATGTGCCACATGGTACGATGTGGGATCCTAACCATAAATAGCCTGCGAAAACATCCGTTCAGCGGTGAAGAACGAGGACAAAACGGATATTTCGCAGACTAACCCTTAAAACGCAATTTCATACTATTCGATACTTTGTCTGCTATGTTCCCCATTAACTGTCACCATTACGAGTCCTTTAAAGTTTCAAGTGTCAAGGTTATTTAGTATATATAACAAACTGTTTACAATCAATCCGACTGACCTGCGGGCAGCTAAACTAATCGAGGTAGGTCAGCCTCACAGTCATTTTTAAATATTGAAATAAGGCTGTGGTCTAGTCAAATGATTCTTTCTGGCGTTACTACTCCTCCTATCTCTCTCCAACCGCGAAATATTTAACTCTATGCTTTAGCCTGAACTAAATCAATTTTCTTGCCTTTCCACTACTGCTTGTACAGGGTTTGTCTCAGACCCGGGATCCGGAAAAAGCCCACCCCGACTCTGACGACATTTTTTTTAGTATGATGTTTACCCCTTTCGATTTGTTGTATTTTTATTTTTATATTTCCTAGTAGTGGCACTTTAGTTATTAGTTGGGAGCTTGCGAATATGTCTGTTATAGATATTGCAAGATGATATATGTAAATATAAATGTAAATGTAGTGATTAGGGTTAGGAAACTGAGTGAAACAGGTTTCATTTAGGGTCATTATACTAGAAAAACTGACACTCAGTTTTCTAACCCTAATCAGAAAACTTGGGCCCGGTTCCTCGAAAGATGGTTAAGTTTAACCCAGGATTAAGCCAAATCTTAATAGGGAGGAGAGATGTGACGTCACGTTACCATGGTAGCACTATTTCTGGATGACAAAAAACCAACGACGACGGCGACGGCAAGGAGAACGGCAAAAAATAATTTGTTTATATTAACAAACAACAAGTTTGCACATGAATCAGGCTATTTTGTACTTTTGTTTACCGTTGTTGCACCACTACGGCATGAAACTTCCTAATTTCAAGAGCCCGCTTTATAGAGTAGGTGAACACAACACAAAAATTGTCGCTTTCTTTTTCTAAACTTAGATAACAATCGATATTGTTTCCAAAAAAAATTTCGCCAAGATTTACCAAATTAAATGGAACTGAATAAGAACGGTGAAGTTTAAAATAGTGCAAATAGACTTGTAAGTGACTTTATCAGTTTGTTGTCATCCAAAAATTTTGCTACCATGGCAACGTGACCTAAGGACTTCTCCTCTCTATAAAACAAGATTTTCTTGTCTAAGAACATGCAACTCAAGCTTACAAAATACTGTTGAGCCTTTCACTCTGAGAAAATAATAATAACACCAAAACTTACTCTAAGCAATACATAGGAAGGAAAAATTAAAAAAACGGAACAAAATTTTAATCCTGGATTAGGGCTAATCGGCCTTTCAGAAACCGGGCCCTCAGAATCATTCGGCGTTCGATATGGTTTTTCCTCCCCGCGGATCCCGGATTTTAGGTAAACCCCTTAATTATGTTATTTCTATGACTTTTCATCTGATGCATGGTACAAAGGCAAATTTAGTTTGATTACATCTGCTAAAAAGAAACAGAAAAGAAAGGAATTATTTGGGCAGACACTCTCAAAGAAATGACATAAACTAAATGATCTTTCCCAACCTCCCCTCGACTCGATCGTCATCTAGTCTATAAAATTATTCAAATGTGGTGAAAGTGAAAGCGAAACTGCAGATCAAACAGGAAAAAATCAACTTCTGCAGAGCACGACACACTGAAGAATTTTGAAACAGATATCCTCGATTTAAAGACAATGGCTTGTGACAAAACGACTCATTTCCTCTTTGTAAATTTGCTGCTTGCAGCTGTGCTATGGACTACAGGTAAGAAGCCGGGCAGGAGCTAGAAGTGGCAAGAATATAAACTAGAGAATTCGGGGAATGAAAAGGCATAATGAGGTGTCCATCATTCCGTAATTGCATCTCGAAAAGTTGCCCTATTCCATCTATTATTCTGCCCACAAAAAGGGCATTATTTTATTATTCCAACTCAAAAATTCCCGTTATTCCATAATTCAAACGCGAACATTTCCATTATTCCTACTGCATGAAAATAAATTTTCGAGTTCAAGAATGACGTAGTAAACAAAGATCAAAACATACCTCCTCATAAATGAAATACTTTTAATATCCTTAAAAGATATAGGTTACAGATTCGAAAATAGAACAACGTATTGGAGCGTTTTCAAGAGGAAAGTGAAGAAACTTTTTGATCTTGCACGATTTCTTTCCGTAGTCTGAAAAATTTTAGCTGGGAGAACTTTGTGCGTAATATGCAAATTTTGCCTTTTCGCGTTATTTGATTTTGATTAACTTAATCATGAGGTTTATGGTTCCGAACATTTTTTTAGGTGTTTTAATGAACACGCACAAATTAACCAAACAATGGTTCGTGGCAATCAGGTGCCTTACATGACGGAACAGTGTCAACGGACAGCAAAGCAT
The DNA here is from genome assembly GCF_958299795.1 of Porites lutea. NCBI lineage: Eukaryota > Metazoa > Cnidaria > Anthozoa > Scleractinia > Poritidae > Porites > Porites lutea. The sequence goes on from NC_133203.1 coordinate 905,603, forward strand.
GCAGTGGTTTGAAAAATCTCGCCTACGAAAACGATCGATCTGCGACCGTTGTCATGTTGATATCGGTTGCTCACGAGTTCGGGGCGGAACTGCGTCTACGTCTCAGTGAACGACTGATAGATTTGCATGTCGAAGTGTCCGCAATACTAGCCTTCTAAGCTACGCGTATCCACAAGTAAAAAACATATGAGGATCTAAGTCTGTAGCTTGAACAATACAAAACCGTTTTTCACAGAAGTTTTCTGACAAAGGTCATGGAAGAGGCACCTCGGTGTTGTTGAAAATAATTGTTTGGTTAAATTTTATCCTTGGCTTGAATTTTATTTCCCTTTGTTTCAAACTAATTATCAAGCATCAACAAACCAAAAACAGGAAACTAAGTTTGAAACCTAGCAGGACAAAATTTAACTACAAGAAAAATTACACCAACCCAACCAAAAAATGTTCCTATAACAAGAAGGATTCATGACAGCGTGCAAAGAAAGTACTGTCCGATAGCCAGGGGCTAGTGGATTTTGCCATTGGGCTAGTGAATTCTGTTTTTAACTTGCCCGACGGGCGAGTGAGGCTTTTTTGAGGAAATTGTATTACAGAAGAACTGTGAAATCAATTCTGCTAGTCAAAAAGTTTTTGGGGCTAGTTGAAATGACGTCTGGGCTAGTAAATAGGGAACTTAAGAACCACGACGAAGTTCACGACGACGACGTCTGTTGACTGGGAAAGGACTGGAACGAGAACGTCAGTTTCGGCGGGAAAAAGGAAGTAAACAAACATGTAGACTGTGATGTTCGTTCGCAACAAAGTTTTTTTCGCAAAGGCGTCTTTTAAGACGATGCAAGATCTTATTTTATAAGCCGTACGTCTACTTTCATTGACGATGAAGAATTTTTAGTGTTGTCAGACCTTTTCGATAGAAAAATCTCTGCTTTCCGTACGAAGGTTATTCAACTTTCAACCTGAATGACATGACCGAGTCCGAGTGTCTGTCATAGTTTAGATTTGGAAAAAGAGACATTCCGATGCGATAGCTGTTTTCCATATGAAGTTCATTTCCTCTATATTAAAGATATATGATCTGCCTGACCTAAATACGTACAAATAAATTTGTCACTTACGAGTTCGCTCGCTCGGCCTGCACAGCTCAGTGTTGTCTTCGAAGTAAACACAATTCATCAGTCAAATTTTCAATCAGCATCGCTTGTTAGGAGAAAAAAGAAAGGATGCCAGGATTTACGAGGTGAAAAAATGCAAAGCCCTTGAAAAATCGCTTAAAAACAGGGAGTTATACCTGGCGAAGCTTGTGGATTGCAGGACGACGCGATTCTACTGTGTTTGGCGTCGTCGATGACACCACGACGACGAAATTTGTTAACCGCGCTTGCGCAGTGCAGGGTATCTCACTTCCGGTCGTCGTCGACAAAGTCGTCGTCGTGGTTCTTAAGTTCCCTAATGCTAGCTTCAGCTTGCCCGAATGGCAAGCTGTAAAAATGATTTTCTTTCCACCCTGCATGAAAAGTAGAAGGCATGCACGTGAATGTCGTCGAGCTCATAATCACAGGATACCCATACAACACACCAAACACAGGGACCCTGTCCAATGCGCTCACAACGGGTTTCTTCATTGCCTAATTTCCAGTATTTGTTTCTTCTCTAATTGGATTCCGCCTGTGCTTTACTGAATTTCTTTTTAGAGAATCGCCAATTTTATCCATTTTCCTTGAGTTTTTTAGTGGGGTTTGAACGGTCAACTGCTCAGCATTCCCCTCCACACATGCCAGTATTGGCCAGGTGATGCGAACACTCCGTAGTACGGTCGTAGCAGAGAGAGGCTCCAACGTCAAATTGGTTTGCAACGGAAATAATGTACAGCCACTCGATACCACCTTAAAGTGGACGTTTAACACCCACAAGATGAAACATATAACGGTTACAGGAACATTAAAATATTTTAGCGTCCAGAAAGACAGGCATTTTATTCTCTAAATTCGCGCCATACTTAATACATTGACGCTTATCATTCTGGTTTTTGATTGCTGAATTCCTCTCCACAAGTACTGATGCCAATACCTTCCCAGTAATAATGTATTCACTCAAAAGTACAGTCACCGCAGTGAGAGGCTCCGACGTTACATTGGTTTGCAAAGGAAGTAATGTACAACAACTCGATACCCATTTTATGTGGAAGTTCAACAGCGAGACAGTAGAGAATAAAGAAAACAGGAATACCAAAGTAACCTGGCTTCCAAGAAAACAGGCATCTTATTCTCTAGATATCTTAAATGTATCAGAGAAAGATGTAGGTGACTACCGCTGCATTGCCCAAGTTTATAACTTTCACAAAATCGACACAGCCGAAGCTTCAATAAAGCTGCGTTTATATGAAAGCAGTAAGTATAACTTTTTCACCTTCGCTAAATTTATAAGTAAGAGCAAATTTTGTGTAAATGTAAAGTGTATTATTTGTTCAAAGGCCGATTAGCACTTAACCCAGGGTTAAATTTGACCCGAGTTTCTTTTTCTTTGTGGTTGAAAAGCATATTCTCGGATAATTTTCTCTGTTATTTTTAAGAGCATCCAATCATCAACTTGTTGACAAAAAGAATTAAGCTAAAGTTACTTTTTAAGCTTTCATATCTGAATTCAAATTTTGCACTAACCCTGGGTTATCTTAACCCAGCTTTGAACAACCTGGCCCAAGATAATAACGTTCAAAATCCTCTTTGTTTATTCAGTGAAGTTGTTAGAGAGCTCTACCCCTTCCCTAAGCTAACATTGACACTTCCTTCTCACTAAGGGCAAAATGATGGCTTAGGGGAGGGGTAGGTGGGCAGTTTCTCAGAAACCTCAATTCTTCCTACTTTCTTACAGTACTGAACCTCACAGCATCGCCACCAAATGTCATCATTGAAGAAGGGCGCACTGCGTCACTGCAATGTGAAGTCATATGCTCAGAAGCAGTGGACGTTTGGACGTTCTGGCTTTTCAACGGCAAAATGATCGAGGCCAGACCATTTCATACAGGAAACGAGCATGATTTAAGTAACACAGTCACAAACATCTCAACGCTGGTACTAAAGAATGCTATGCTATCACAGACTGGCGTATACACGTGCGGTGCTAATTCCACTGGCGTTATAAAAACACAGAACATAACCGCGACAGTGAAAGACTTGGAAGGTCCAACTCTAGTGCAAACCAAATCGAATATAGACGCTCTTGACGGCGAAAATATAACGCTAAGTTGCAATGCAGTGTACCCGGAAGCGTTTTTTGTCGACACGTTTTGGATTTTTAACGGCAGCCGGATAAACAGTAACGACAAGTATAAAGAAAAAAACACTTCCCCTTGGTTGGAACAATCAGAACGGAGCGTAAAGAGAATGAAGATTGGATTGACTATTTATAACGTTGGACTGAACGACAGCGGCGAGTATATATGCGCTCTTAACACCTCACTTAGTTTACAGCTGATAAACGTCAGTGTTAAGGTCAGGAGGAGACTAGGTAAGCACTTGATCTTTCCTAAAAGTGTTCTTAAAGGGAACCAATCACGTTGGAGCCACCATTAGTAACAGTGTATTTACTAGTAATAACCAAAGGATAAGGACTAGTGCGGGCGACAACGATCGGAGGTCTAAACGCAGTCAAACTCTTTTGCTCAAACGCTGTGCTTTTGCGTAAGTTTCACTCGACAGATGGTCAAAACAGGCGTGATCAGTTTACTCGGGGAAGAAGGTCGAAACGAGCGTGATCAAATTGCGTTTTGTTCATTCAATTCATTCTTACTGCTCTCTCCTCCGCAGAGCCCTCTTTGTATCGCAGGGAGGGCTGGAGAGAGGGGAAAAGAAAGCGCGGGGACGTCCCCCGCGCGCTTTCTGTTTTTCGATTTTATTGGGATGCCCAGTGGGAGCCTATGCGGAAGAGAGAGTTCTTAGCGGAAGTCTAAACGAATGCTGGCCACATACATGCGACGCATGCGTATTAAAAAACAACCTGGAGATTAGGATTGGGGGTTCCTATCGTCGCCCGGAATTATTTTTTTGGGCTATTTATAGATTCAACTTTTGCAACAAAAAGCTCTTAGCTAATCCAAGAAGTCCAACTTTTTTAGTAAGGGGAATAAGACAGGCTAAGTATCCAGTGAAAAAGTTTAACTAGTTAAGGTACCTTAAAACCGAAGAAGAAGGAGAGTCTGTTTTAAAGCATCGTCTGTCATTTTGGATTGTGAAGACCTTTGTCGCGTGAACAGGAGCTAATTTTGAAAGAATGAAAGATGGTAAATTTTAAGCTTGGTGAACAAATGTGAAGATGACATAATCGGCATGTAACGAGCCTGGGACAAAGAAGAAAATCTGAGTCCCAGACAGGACTCGACCCTATGATCTCCCAAACACCGGGCGGGCGCTCTATCCACTGAGCTACGGAGAACTCATGGAGAGAGAGGCCATATACTGGGTTCAAAAAAGAGGAAACGAATTGAAGACTAACTCGCTGTGAAACTAATGGTACACGATCGACGCTTCGATCCTGGGTGATGGGCTCTTGATCCCTTTAAAAAAGATACATTTTTTTACTAATAACCTTTTTGGAAACGAAACAGCCCTACATTTTCTTAGGCCAGTTGAAGGGTACAGGAGGAGTTAAACTGCATACTCTGTTTAAAGCCATACTGTAGCTAGACTGATTTGTGTGGGAAAAAGGCATGGTACAGTCGACTCCCGATAACTCGAACCTTCAAGAGAAATCGAAAAAAGTTCGAGTTATCGGGAGTTCGAGTTATTGGGAGCTCGAAGAAAATAGCCGGGAGTAAGGAAAAAAAAAAGATTTTCACTGCACAGTGAACATTTTAATGTTAAGTGAAAATTTAAAGATACTTCTAAATCAGAACCTGAACGTAACGTAACAAAACATTGCCTAAACAGAGCATGCGTTTTACTGTTTTGAGAAGAAAAGCTGTTTCAGGCTAGATTTGTGACAAACAACATCAGCCTCCACTAGTAAACTATATGCCTACAACAAGTCAATGGGAAATTAAAAATTCAATGTTTCGGTCGCCAGTACACTGTTTTTTGCCGACTTTTTAAGAGTTCAAAACATGATTCGAGTTATCGAGGGTAAAATTATATAGAAATCGGATTTGAGGGGAAACAAAAATTACTTCGAGTTAGCAGGAGGCTCCATTTTGTGAGGGTTTGAGTTATCGGGAGTCAACTGTACTTAAAAAGTCCTAATTAATTTTCTACTTGCATGAATATTGACGTTTTAGGCACCGAAATTCCTCCGGATTTGAGTTCGTCTACTAAAGGGGACAATGGGAATGGAGATGTGCTTCAAACCAGTCTGTGTATTGGTCTGGGTGTCTTTGGGGGATTATTGATGATCATAATGGTTTCTTTGACGCTATGGAGAAGGTCAAGACCTAGACCTCCACAATCAAGTAAGCAAATAATGAGATAGATCACGAACATCAGATGGCAGAAAATATGCGGTTTTTATCCATCCCCAACACAGTAGGGTAAGGCCTGGTTTAGACGCCGTAATTTTCATGTGTTGAACCTAATTGAATAAGTTCGACTTTACTGTAGACTACGAGTAGTCCCCCATTTTTCCTCAGGGATACTAGACCGAATGAAACGGGAGCGCGCGTGAAAATCACCCCACGCGAGAAAAGGCGACACGCGGCCGCGAGACCTCATTTTTCTCTCCCCCACCACGTATCGCCTTTCTCGCGTTGGGTGATTTTCACGCGCGCTCGCGTTTCGCTTGCTCTACTATCCCTGAGGAAAAATGGGGGACTACTCGTAGTCTAACTTTGGAGCGACGCCGGTGCGACATCTGATTCAGACGGCTCACCGTGTGTCGAACCTAAGTTGAGTTCGACAACAGTTCGACAGACTCTGTCGAACTTAACGCTTTTGCCGTACCAAACTAAAACTGCCGCACCAAATTGATTCAGACGCCGCTCTTTTGTCATACTTAATTCATCAGTTAGGTTTGGCACATGAGTGGAGCGGCGTCTGAACCGGGCCGAACGTGCAAGAAATGCTTTCACAATCGTCCTTTAATGAAGCGTAACCAAGTTTGTCCAATACACCTCGGAATGTGGAGTTTAGTTTTAATTTGGATTTGGATTTTGGACACAATACCAACCAGTTTCCTCTATCACAGTGAGTGGTTTTCTGTAGAGTAACAGAGAGGTGTGATCGGACGCTTGAAAATAAAAAGGGTCTTAATGGGTTGGTAGCTTTGACGATTAACCGTCAATTTTTTCCAGTGTTGACGGTTGACGGTTATTAAAGGGAAACACAGTCCACGAGTTTAAGTTTAAGTACATAATACTTCTGTATAAGTTAATGATGTCTGTTGTGTTTTGGAGGTCGTATTGGCCTTTCACTTTTGAAATGTCGAAATTGATTTCGAAAGCAAGTTGTAACGGTAATCATAAATGTCTAAAGAACGTCTTTTGGAGAGCATTGGAACTGAAGGATTCTTCAGGAGCCAGAAGTCAGTGAAGATCAGATATTTGAAATACCCTCTGAACGTTTTTGACGGTTACTATTACCTGCGTTTTTGAAGTTAAAAAACATACCTTAAAGGCTGATCAAGGACAGCAAATGTCAAAGCCGAGATCATCTTTGATGACACCAATGTCTCCGTCCCCTTCTGCTTTTCATGGCTTATTTAACGTCCCCCTCTACCTGCTAAAGGATAAGTAAGCATGAAGAAGACCGTGTATGGCAACGGCTTACCGTCCACCACCCTTTTCTTTAACGTCTCCGTCTACCTGCTAAAGGATAAGTAAGCATGAAGAAGACCGTGCATGGCAACGGCTTACCGTCCACCCTTTTCTTTCTTTAGTTCTGAGCCTCTTTAAATATTTCTTGCGTTCTAGATAAATCTCCTCAAGATCTGGAAGAGGTGGAGCTTGTGCCGCGTGAAGCTGTTACCTCCAGCTCTGTTTAATTTTGATGTGAAGTATTGACGTATTCAGTACTACACTTTTTCTATAGTAAGTGTTTGAATGAGTAGGTAGGCTTACTCAGCTTTTCGACAAGTTGTAATCTGGCAGACTTTCACTTCCACATAATTAGTTCCCGCGCGGAATTTTAATGGTAACTTTTAAGAGATTGTTTGTTAGTCTACGACTCTAAGTAATAATTTTGGCGATTTTCAACAACTTGAATACATACTTTTTGCGTTTGCGTAGTACATATGTGATCAAAATAAGGTCAAACAACCCTGATCCAATGTAAAATAACGCCATAGTATCATTCCAAGTCATACTGAATGACATATAGCTTACACCTTGCACTTGTGGTATATGGTTTATCGCTCTTCTTCAGTTAGACTTTCAAAAAAGTCCTTCGTCGGATTTCACTCGCGGTCGGCCGCTTTGCGGCCAAACAATGCTCGCTCCGCTCGCCAAGAGGTCGACTTGTAGCAAGTCTATTCTTCAGTCAGAGTTTGTTTTTCACTCATTTTCCTGCTTATATGAAGAATATGTTTTCACTCCGGTCCTCTTCCTATGATCTTCGTGGCAACTACGTACTTTCACTAAGTAGACCTAAAACAACTACCTATGGTCTTAACTCCTCTGTGGAATACACTGCCGGACTTTTTTTCGTACCAGTTTTTTTTGCAGACTTTAAGACCAAAATACAGGATGTTATCTTCATGTAGATTCTTTTTGCTTGACAGACTTAAACTTAAAATTGTGAATTGTAAATAATATTTTCTTTTCTTTTCTTTTATGTGCTTTTTATTATTGATATTACTTTTTATTATTACTTATAATGCATTTAATGTATATATACATTTCTATTTTACTTTCATGTAGTGTCAGCTCGAAGATATTAGCTTGTTAGATACTCTTAAATTCGAGTATAAATAAAGTTTATGTTATGTTATGTTATGTTGTCGATATTTATTACCCCATTTTCAGATTCACTACTCACCCTCGAACACTTATAATTTCGATCTTGGAGTAAATTCTTGGAGAGAATTTATCCACTTAAGAAAGTCGCCCTAAGCCGCGGTCTAGTCGAAAAATATGGAACGGCAGACTGATCCTTACGGCAAGGCGATGAAGAAGTAAACAAAAGAATAAACAAAACAAAAATCTTTAATTTGCCCAACATTTCGGTTTGAAAACAAACCTTCTTCAGGGGCTAAAAGAAAAATGGAAATAAAACTAAAAGCGCAAGATGTTTAAATAAATTTTTGTTTTATTCTTTTGATTACTTCTTCATCGCCTTGCCGTAAGGATCAGTTTGCCGTTCATATTTTTCTACAAGTTTAATTGTACTGATCCAGGTCAACAACTGGGAGATCCAACACCACTCATTGGTTTGTTGCTGCAGACTTGCCGACATTTTACATATCGCGGTCTAACCAACTGATTCTTATATTTTTCTCAACCGAACGCCAGAAAACTCTGCTTCTATCGTTATTTTTCATTCTTCTCTTGCTCACACTAACTATCGCGCAGCAAAAGAGAGGAAAAATTAGTGAGGTAACTAGACTGCAAAACAGTCCGTATTTTAGCGTATTCAAGTACACGCGGAAGTCAAACAAAAGGTCTGGAACGAGGCTGAAAACAGAGAGCGAGACTGGGGAGAGATGCTAAAAATACGCCTTACGGGCGTGTGAGGCTCGCGCGCTTCGCGCGCGTAAGACTCTCACGCCACGCTTTACCGATTTCTTTACTGATTTTGAAAAAAAAACCCGACTGTTTTGCAGTCTATGAGGTAACCGGATTATCATAGAGTGGGGTTTAACCACAGGTACCCCAAACTCACAAGTAAGAATCTTTGTTGCAATATAGCGTCACAGAAATGTTATTAGGGTTTTTATGGGAATTTTAGCGATTGTTATTTCGGGGTCAAATATAGTAACAAAAAGACATCACAATTTTTCTCCTTATACTACTACATGAGAAATTTCTGCAATTTGATTGGCTCGGAGCAGTGGTATTTCAGCTTAATTTGAAATACCTACATGTGAAAATTACAAACCTTTTGCGGGTAGTAGTATAAACAAATAATAGCAAGAGACTATAAAGGGGACAGAGAGGGCATCCCCAATATACACCTTATTCCATAGGTAATTCGTCTCGAGTTATTTTTAGAATCGGGATAAAGTTACCTCGCGCGAGGCGTGGATGTTTCGTGGAGGTTTCGCATGACAAAAAGGCCGTGCAAAACATGTCGGGCGAGAGGCAATGAAAGCGTAAAAAGATCGAGAGCATTCCTGAATATTGAAGCGAAATGAGTCGGCGCTCACCTGGGAAAAACGAATCGCTGGACTCTTTGACAACCCGTGAAATCAGTTTAACTCGAAGTTGTCGTAACCTCAGTGCTTTAATAAAATGAGAAATTTCGCCGGTCTATTGAAACCGGTCGTTTGTACAATTTAGGGAGTTTAAGATCCAATGACGCGGACGACAACTAGAACGTCAAAAAACAATAGGTTTAATTAGCAAAACAACAACTTCGCACGTGCAACACACTTTTTTGTTCATTTCTTTCCCGTTTTTGCACGACTACGACGTGAGAATGCCTAATTTCGCGTTTTATGGAGGACGTAAATAAGCAACGACGAAATTTTATTTCTCTTTCTGAGCTTGAATATGGGCCCTTGAAATTCAGCTTTAGGAGGGTTCGCCTACAATTGACAAAGTAAGTGGGTAGGAATAATCGCTATAAAGACTGAAAAAAATAAACATCAAACCAGAAATTGCTCTCTTCAAACTGTAAATTATAAATGATCCTGAGAGAATATTCAGTGTGTTAAGGATTTCCCTGCTCTACTGTTAGCTCTATACAAGAGAGGAAGGGCGATTCTTTTTTAATTTCGGTTTCGCTGACACAGCTTTCGCAGAAATCTCGCTGTAGTCGTTTTCGTCGACAAAAGGAATAGCAAAATCGCTCCCCGCGTCTTCTCCCATTTTGTTCTGCGTCCTTTCGTGAAGGACGCGTGGCTCTCAGCGTGGGTCATCCACGCGGAACAAATTCGCGCTATGTGATTGGCTGTTGTCTAATCCCCCTTGAGATCTGTGGTGTTAAAAATAACTCGAGACGAATTACCTATGGAATAGGGTGTATATGGGGGATGCCCTCTCTGTCCCCTTTATAGTCTCTTGATAATAGCATAATTTGTACGTGATATTTGGCATAAATACCACTCGTGATATTTCAAAACTGTCTCAAATTTCACTCTCCTACAGACTCGTGAAATTACGTATAACAATTTCAAAATATCACTAGTGATATTTATGCCAAATATCACTACAATTCATGCTTTTACCTATACTAATTTACGGTGTGTTCTTAGCACTTTTTGCCAATTCAGCGCGACTCCAGCGAGTTTTAAATCTGAACTTGGTGTGCCTGTGCTTTAATTGTGAACTCTACATTGTGCAAAGTACCCATTACAGCAATGAGGGCATGGTCGCAGGCCACAAATATCCTGTCCTTTTAATGAGTGGGAGACCGGTTTGACTCTGCGTTTGGTTATTAAAAGCAATATAAAGCGAATTTCAATGGCGGCAGAAATTTTACAAACAAATGACAAATGCTAATAGTTGGCATAAAATTTTGGGAGTAGATTTTGGAGTTTAATCACAAAATAAACCAAAAAGCTGATATCCGAAAAAAAAAAAGATCAAGTAAGAGGTTAAAAAAAAAAGAAAAAAGAAAAAGGAAAAGAGATGGGGCCTGTCCGGGAGTCGAACCCGGGACCTCTCGCACCCAAAGCGAGAATCATGCCACTAGACCAACAGGCCTCTCATACTGAAACAGGGGTAAATTTAATTACTTATTTGTCTTTAAGTTTAAGTAACGGTTTAACATATTTATGACGTAACTAGAAGTGCATAAATTTGCAAGTGAAAGACCTATCTGCAAGTGAAGTTACTGATATTTCCACTTATAAAGCTCTGCCTCTTCTAAATCACACCTAATATAGCGTGTTTTAGAGATAGGATTAAAATGCTTTCCGCTTCGTCAGGGCCAGTCGGCAGGGTTCATGGTTTTTACACTTTCAACTGACGGACAGTTCGATTTCACAGGAAATTACTTTGTTGGATCGTTCGATGTAATTCAAAAAATAATTTCCATATAAGACTGGCCTTGAATTAGCGTATATGATTTTACTCCGCTTCACTTGCTTGCTTGAGAGACATGCACGATGCTTTCATCACGCGTGATAATTGTAGCGGAACCACACGTGATGATGACTGAAGTTCTGCCAAATCATGTGTAATGATTTTTCTCAGCTAAGTTATCACTATTTTGGAAGCCATCGTAGGCAACCGCGTGAGAAATTACAGTGGTCTGTCCAATAATTTACGTAAAACGGCTGTTCTGAAAAAAAATATATGAATTGTAAACTAAAGCGAGACAGCAAAGGATTTTACTAACAAATTTTAGGAGCCGTAACTGCGCTTAAATTTCTCCAGACACTTGGTTTAGATTTTCCATATATTTGTCTGCAATTTTTCCCGGGAAATTTTAGTCGGCAGGAAGATATATTTTTACAAGCAAATGTATAGAAAATTTTAAAAAGTGGTTCTAGAGCGTGTAGCTGCATGTAACGCCCTCAGATTTTTTCAGTAGAATTGTTAGGAGTGAAGCTTTTGTTTAAAATTCATATTTTTTCAGAACAGCCGTTTTATGGAAATTATTCGATATTAGATTCTCATACAAACACTGTAATTTCTCACGCGGTTGCCTACTTGTCAAGATGGCTTCCAACTATCAGTGTAATGATTCTTGTACCTAACAAAGTGACATGCTTCAAGTTCGACAACTTCCTGCATGTGTTTGTCTCGCACTAGCGATTTCGGGTTTGATAAGCCGTTATCCTTAGGAAACCAGAAGTCTATGTCTTTATATATTTAAATAACTTATTTAACCTTCAGCAAAGTTTTTGTTTTAAAAAATTCCTTGATGCCCCAAAACACTTGGGAGCTGCGAAAAAGGGATATCTTTGAAATACCACTTTTGCACCCTTCAACTTCCGTCTTGGCCTGTTGGTCTAGTGGTATGATTCTCGCTTCGGGTGCGAGAGGTCCCGGGTTCGACTCCCGGACAGGCCCCATTTTTCTCCCTCTTGAGTATAAAACATTTCCTTATTTTTCTTTTCTTTTCATATCCATATTTTAAAATTAATTTAGGGTTGAATTACTTTTTTAATGTATTTTTCTCGAAAACATAATAAATGTAGGTTAAAAGTGTAATAGTTTAAAAAGCATCCACACGAAGATAATTAATGAAACTCCCACACCACACTAATACCGCTTACAGGCAAGCTTAATAAGATAAAAAATAAATGGCTTTTTTAAATGCACAGAACTAAGATAAGTTAAGCTTTTACGTATGGATCTATAAAGCTTACAGCGAAAAGGTTCGAGCAGGAACGCTGAGGAAGACGAGGAACGTTAGAGGGACCTGAAGTCAAAAGTTTCTTTGCCAAACTGGCTTTTATATTGTATTAAAGAATATAATACTATTACTTAGCGAAGATACTGAATAAATATTAAAAAAACTCACATCAATCCAAAAACTTGCTCCCTTCGCTCAATCGGCTGATTGGAATCGCTCGAGGCTTGCGAAACTTTGAGTCACCATCCATATCCGAGAGACCGATAGCCGCCACACTGGTCCGTATCGGGTGTCAAGTTGCCTGATCTAAACCTGGAAAGCCATCTATATCGTACAAGAACTACTATTTTACCATAATCTGCAATGAGATGTTTTAAATGGAGACATTTTTTGTGTTGACGCCAGAAAGCAAAACTGATTAATCATGGCGCGAATTACAAACGAAAGCTTGGTAACCACACAGAACCGATCCTATTTCCCAGGCCCTTACCCGATGTAGAATCAA
>NC_133203.1:923490-943490 GCF_958299795.1 Porites lutea
AACGGTTCTTTTTCTTTTCCATTTCAAACTTTGATAGTATGCCACCACAGCAAAATGCAAACGTGAATGTGCCAGTTCAGTTCTCCGTTTTGGATTTTTACCGCAAGAACGCTCCATATGTAGTAGTTATCAAAGAGCAAACATCAGGTGAAAGAAACGGTCAAGATTCCAGTCATCTCTCGACTGCAATTTAGTTACATATTACTTATATACACCGGTGGTTCAATGCCGCCTTCCACATGCTTCATTTCCATGGCGTTGAATTCGTTGGGCACAAATATGGCCGTATGAAGTGTCTGAAAGACAAAAAAGTATTTCTAAAAATAAATTCAATTATAGCGTTCCTAGACTGCGTGAGAAGCCTAGATTGGTGAGGAAAGGAGGAAAATAGAAAATACAGAGGCTTAAGTTTAACCCTTTAAATCCTAAGATCAAAATTAAATTCTCGCGCGTTTGTCACCCCTATTCATTTACTATAGAAGTAGTGAAGAGAAGTTGATAAAATATCAAGTAAATACATCTTGTGCGATCATGCATGACCACTCTGTTTTGCAAAGCATTGCTATTACAAGGAGAGATTTGATGTTGATCACTCTTAAGGTTTAAAGGATTAAGTCCTCGTCTCTCTTTTTTACATCTCCGTATAAGTATGCTGAAAGCTTAGCCTAGCATATAATCCGCTCAAAGATATAAGGACAGGGAGTAATATTCTAAGATGCGCACGCGCCGTGATTAACTAGTCTAAAAGCTTGTTACCAAAGGTGATGTTAAACGGGACGATTCGCAACAATGATTTTTCGCGCAACACAGCGTTACAACACTGTCGCGACATTGTTTCGAATGGTTACAACATTGGTGTAGCATTGCAACGCTGTGTTTCGCTAAAAATCGTCGTTGCGAATCGTCCCGTGTAACATCACCTTTAAGCAGGCATCGAAAGTCATTCGTATGCTTTATACCCCAGATTCAACAGAAGTGCTTTAAGAATTTTGGAAGAAAACGAGCAAAAAGTAAGAAAACCAAGAAGAGTCAATAGAAACTCCCGAACACAATAAAATTCGCCACTTTAGAAACGAGAAGTGGGCTGGAACACGTTACTGGGGATGCGCAGGTCAGTTATTGGCCAATTTTCTCCCCGTCCCTTAAAATAGTCCCAGAAGTCTTTACGAAAGTTAACCCGACCCAGTTTCTTTCACGTTTCTAAAGTGGTAAATTAAAGGCAAGGACAAAACTGGTTCATATGCAGGTACTTTGTCACCTCGCCACCTGTAGGTGGATAATACTATGTAAGTAAGCTGTGGCAGTTATTTCAGAGTCATTCGCTGGAGGCGAGTCTATTTCTCGTTGGTGGCAAGATGGTGTGGTAGCGAGATGACTGTGAACTCCTACCTGAGCGGAGCTTGTGCCACCTTTCTCGAAACAATAAATGTCTACAATAGTTTTCACGATGAAGATAGGCACAAACAGCATGGACGTTGCGGCAATGATCCACCCTACGGCCTCCCCCCAGGCGGGATAGACGTAGTCCTCATACTTGATTCTAGAAGACTTGATTAAGCTGAACAGCAGTATACCCTAAATAAAGAATAAGCCAAAGTTAGGCCCAGTTCAAACGTCCAATTCCACATGTGCCGAGCTTAATTCGAGAATTAACAGCATGTGAGATGCAACTTCTGAATCAATTAAATTCGCCAGTTTCAAATGAAAGACAACTTTGCCGAATCTGCCACTTGAACAGTGGAAGATTTGACTTTGGTTCGGCATTTCATTCAGACGTCGCTCGTCACATGTGCCAAAAATAATGCATTAATTATATAGAAACTATTACATTGTGTATCCATATTGGATAACAAGTTGTTTTAGAGACTGGGAATAATTAATTACAACAAATGGAGTTAAATTCGGCAGCATTATATTCGACGTCTGAATAATCTGCCTGCGATCAGGGGTTCTTTTTTCGGGAGAGCGTAGAAAAAGAAGTTTATCTCAGAGAACCTAATCTGATTGGCTTTATATTGAGCGTAAGTGTTTATGGTACCGAAGCATTCAATTTGTTAATTCTGAAAAAATGGAAATTGGCGGAAGACAAAAAAGTCAAAGTACCCAGTAGCTTCAGCAACTTCACCAAGAACTGAAAGAATAGAGTGATAGTAAATTATGCCACACAAAACCAAATCAGAATGTTACAGAATATCGCACTACGCATGTTTACCAAACTTCTCTGCCCAAAGACACCCCTCCCCCCTCCCCTCCCCCCCCCCCCCCCCTACAAGTACAGACTACCAAGCTGGTTAAAGGCAACTAAAGTGAATCACTATTCAGGCCAAATGCATGATAATTATTTTAAACGTTTTAGATTTGTGTACTTACTAGAACCATAAGTGGTGAAACATATTTCCAGCAGATCAACCACCACTTGGAGATTGGATGCCCGATCATGTCTTCCACGTCACGTGCAAATCTTTCGGCTCCTAGGGGAATTCACACGAGTTAATTTTTCCACTCATCTGAAAGTATGAATCCAAACAAAGTCAACTTACCGTAAATCCATGCAACGACGATCAGCTCCAAAAACACAATGAACAGAAGTGATAAGCCGGCTGAGAACGAGTCAAATAGGTTAAACACGTATATACCACCCTGTGAAATAGGAAAAGAAATTTATGCTGTCAAGCACACATTTTTCAGGCATTAACTTAAAGAAACAGCGACTTTGCCAACGGGCCTAGTATTCCAGTTCTAAGCGTGTTGTACGGAAGAAAGTGGCTCACTTATTAAATCGACACATCGCAGAGCACGTACCAATTAATTTTAATAAATGTAGGATGGTACTATGGGCGATGATGTTAATGATGATGAAGACGGCGACGATGACGCTAATGATGATAATGATGATAATGATGACGTTGAAAACCGTGAAAAACACAAATTACAATGATGACGCTGTGATTATGATGATGATGATGAGAAAAAAAAAACATGAGAGGTACAACAGTACACATCACGAAATGTTTTGGAAAATGACAAAGATGTTTAACACAATAATCAAAGCGATACTGATCAATTCTCGTTAAAACATCATTTCCAATAACTCACTTCAGTCACACAAGAAAGACCAAGCAGGAAGAGTATCACACATATAACAAGTACAACAAGCTCCCGATAGCGACTCAACTTTCGAGGGTAATGCTCGATTATACATGCAGCAACTATTTCCACCTGACCAAACTGAAAAAAAAAATTGAAAAATACAGAACTTGATTAGCTATTTAAAATAAAATACGAGATGTGATTTGAAAAAAAAAAGCAACAAAAGTGATCGTGAGTGAGGAATTTAACTAAGAAATTTTGTTAATCCATGAAATTCGAGCGGTCGAAAATGCTTAGCTTTGAGCAACAGACCTTTCCGGTACATTTAAGTAGAGAGTGATTAAAATAAACTGTTAGCTTTTCCCTGGGGATTGGGATACAACCAGTAGTCGTAACAACTCAGATAAAATCCAATAGGCCATTTCCGAGTTTCCCCGGGGCCTCTGTTTCAAAACGAAGGTAGGTGCTCAGCCTTTGATATGGAAATCATTTTCATTCTCATGCAAATAAAACTCATTTTCACAAGAAAGGTTGTGCACCTAGACTCATTTTGAAAGTGAGGGTTTTCGGAACTCGGATGTGGCCTATTTTGGTCGCTCACTGACTCCATCCTCTGCCAAACTATAATTCCCTTAAAATCTAACCCCTTGTATTAGTTATATTATTTACCTGACTGTCTAAACCCAACATAATCAGCATGAAGAAAAACAGCACAGCCCAAGCTTGAGGGACAGGCAGCTCCGCTAAGGCTGCTGGGTAGGCTATAAACGCTAATCCGGGACCTTCAAAAAAACAACAAAGACATAATCACTTAAGGATTTTTAGGATCAGACAAAATGCCAGAATAGTTTATAATAACGAAGTTGTGTATACTGAGGTCACATTTAAACGTACATAGAGAGGCTTCTTGAAAAATAGAGAGCCAATGCATATCTTCTTCAGGAAGCGCATAACCCTAAGACATTCGAACAAGATCTGAAGCCTTCAGAGATTTCCGAATATTTACGAAGTTAAACAAGAGCTGCCTGTACCTTGTGATGCTACATCAGCTACGCTCTTTCCTTGCTGCCCAGCGATAAACCCCAAAATAGAAAATATTGCAAAGCCAGCGAACACACTGGTGGCACAGTTTGTGATGGAAATTATAAGGGAGTCCCTGGATAAAATAGAAAATAGCGATAAAAAAAATGTCGATACTTTTTGACAGCTTTTTTGAAAAGGGCGCGTAAAGACTGCTAAGGCTGCTCTTACTTCAGAATGTTATTGTTCTTGTTATTATAGCTGGCGAATGTCAGGTTGACACCCATTCCCATTGCTAAGGAGTACAGAACCTGTGCCGCTGCATCAATCCACACCTTCCAAAACAAAACAACTGATTCATTAGCTACTGGCCGGACTATATACATCAATAGTCACTCTATACTCTATACTCTGTACCCTACAATCCGTTGGGTAGCCTGGGATCGAGAGTGACCGCGAGCGCTTATGGGATTCCTTAGCTACGGGGAACGTGCGTAATTTTCTGTTCTGAAAGGCACAGAGCAACTTCTATGTGGTTTTGGCATTATTCAACTTGGTCTCACGAAGTCCGTGCTCCCAGCCCAGACGATCCCATAAACTCTCCCTTACCTTCCTGGTCCCCAGGGCCTTTCTCGCCCCTCAGTCCCAATGTACGTGCTCCTTCAACATATGGGAGCAATTGAAAGTGTATTTTACCATGGCCAGTTCAGAACTAAATCGTACACCGAGAAAAATTAATTAAAAGAGATACTGCCGAGATTTAGGATCTCACCAGCTAAAGATACCTCTGACAACCACCCGCCACCTTAGAATCCAGAAGGAAACTGAGCCGAGTTAAGTTTCGCAAAGACTTTTGGGATTGTTACAAGAGACAAGGAAAAAAGTTGGCCAATAGCTGACCGGCGCGTCTCCAGTAACGAGCCCAGAATCAATTGTGGGACGCATTTCGGCCCCAATTCCCTTGTCTTTTCTTAAATGGCAAATAACACTAGTCAATACTGTACCTTTGGATCTGCGAGTCTCTCCCAAGAGGGAACAAGGTAGAATACCAGTCCATCTTTAGCCCCAGGTAGAGTGACCCCTCGGAAAAACAAGATTACCAAGATAACGTAAGGTGCTGTGGCTGTTACGTACACGACCTGCAAATAATACCAAAACGACCTCAGGTTTTTTTAACGACGTGTTCTGATGCAAGCTGGTGTCCCCGTGGAGTCATTTACATCCCAAAGGGTTGCACCGGGGCTAAGAGCGAATTCTACAGCATTTTTCAAAGGGGTATTGCAATATGCGCACTCAGTTCAATTAATCAATTATAGGGATAAATTATAGAGACAAATTGCCTGTTGCCGTGTGAGTTTCTCGGCGAGAAATGTATCAGATTCTAGTTAGGATATTTCTGTGCATACCTTTAGTGGAATAATCAGTGGTCTTCGAGGTATGCACGTATTAGTACGCGTGTATAAATTTTACCTCTATATGAAATGAATGGTATTCTAAGCAAGTAAACTCAGGGGTGGATAGGAGCAACTATAACTAATGCCAAGCCAAACCAAGTTATTCTTCATGTGATCACCTTTCCAGTCGTTCGCACGCCTTTCCATATACAGAAATAAACTAATATCCAGGCCACTAACACGCTGATTGTAATAGGTACATTGAGAGAGCCTGGTTCATCAATCCCGCTTGAAATCCTCAGCGTTTCCTTTCTGTTGATAAAATAAACAACCCTGATAATGACAAAGAACGTCCCCCTAAAGGATTAGGAAGAGCATTTGAGAATGTCGGAGACGGGACATCCATTTACGTGGTCTTCAATTACATTTAGTTTACGACTGCGTATTGGTCCAGCTTCAATCTCGCTTTGTGGACCAGCGATCCATTCCTCCCATATTGTGCAGTCTCTTTAAAACCACCTATACAATAAATCTTAATTACCACACCGTCCTGCATGCATGTTATGTCGTTCGCTGCTTCGTGACGATATTTCGCCAGCCTCTAGGACACGCATGATCTTGATCCTTAATTTTTACGGCCCGAGTAAAAAGTCTCTGATTGAAACACTGCTCATAACAAGCAGAAATTTCACTGACCGCAATTTTTTTTCCATCGCATTACCATGATAAAAATCGGAATAGCAAACAGACAAAACAAGGAATCTCTTGCCTCACTTTCACCCAAAGGCCAGGATACACAGCACGCATCTGTAAAGTGGCCTAAGAAGGTAAGCGGCTTAGCCTAGAACAACTTACACGAGGAATTCCCGACTGGGGGAAGACCCGGATGCATTAGGATTTGAAGCGTTGTAGACATAGCAGTCTGGTGTGTTCCACGGGTGATGACATCCCACCCATGGAATATCCTTCTTGAAAGCCTGATAGAAGTAAAACAGAGACCACGCCATGATTACGTTATAGTAGACTGATACCAGGAATGAGACAGCGATGCTTGCAAAGCCGATTCCTAAGGAAGAAAAGAATAAGGCAAGACTTATTCAGGTTTTAGTACATGCCAGTGGCGGATCCAGACCTTCGGGAAAACTGGGGGGAGGGGGGTAGTCTAAAAAAAAAATGTGTTTTCGGCCTTTCGGGCCTTAGTTTGGTCTAAAAATAAGGGAGAGGCCCGGCCCCCCCCACCCGGGCCCCTTTCCCTGGATCTGCCACTTTATGCAGTTCTCCAACATAGTAAATATCGTCAGCCACTTAAACCGAAATGATAGCGATTTAAGGCAAGAGGGGTACAAATTACCTCTGAGTAACGGACATAGCTTGTTCCAGGCGTGCACTGGTTCTGACTGAGTAAATTGTCCCACACATTGTTCAAGGAAAAAAATCGGTACCCCTCCAAATGCCAGAAAGAGTAGATAAGGAATCAAAAATGCCCCTGCAGAAACAAAAAAAGACCATCACTAACATCAGTACTGAGGAAAAATACTTAAGTTAGTTCTCTATTCAAGCAATAGTACAACTGGACGGTAAACTGCGCCTAGGGTAACTTTTGCTTTGCAAATTCTGTTGAGAGTTTTCTTAAGCTTTGCTAAGCTGTTTAGCAAGCCGGTGAAAAATATGAAGGGAGTTTCCTTTTGTTGCGCTGTCTCATAGTTTCAATCATTTTGTTTAATGACTTATTCCTGCCAGCCTTTTAAAAGTTTTTCTACGTTTTCAATGCTTCGAATGTTAGAAACGCGTCCGTTTTAGGCTAATCGCATACTCGGCTTCGATTCCTTTCTTTCGTTTCCATTCCTCACCTGGAAACTTTCAATGCGTCGTAGGTTAAAAACCGTCCACTGGTGACCAGAACCCAAAAGTATACTCGGCCTCCATTCCGATCTCTTCCCCACTTAGAAATTTATCACGTACTGTGTTTTTTGTGAATAAACCTATCGATACCTACCGCCTCCATTTTTAAAGCACATGTATGGAAATCTCCACATGTTTCCATATCCTACGCAGAAACCAATGCACGCGAACAAAAACTCAATTTTTCTGCTCCAACGATCTCGGCCTTCCTTGTCTACTACAAAGACAGGCTTTTCCTCATGATGTTCGGGTTTTCTCTCCAAAGTAAACGTTACAGATCCGCTGTCTAGAGTGTTCATGTCTGGAAACAAATACATACACAAACAAGAAGAGATTGGTATGGTGGCCCGCTAACGCCATAGCAATTTTGCACTTTTTTGGTGAAATTTAGACACTTTCCATTCTATTTTCCTTTATTTTTTCTTTTTAATTTGTTTTCTTTGATTATTTTTATCTTTTTTTTATTTCTTTTCTTTTAATTATTTTTATCTTTATTAAAAATTTCTTTTCTTTTAATGATTTTTATCTTATTTTTTTTTCGTTCTCCCTTTTTTAACTTTAATTATTTCTTCTTACTTTTTATTTTGATTTATTTTGTAATTTTTATTTCATTTGGTTATACAATTTTTTTGTTTAATAAAAATTTACAGTGATCTAATTTTGAAAAAAAAGTCTCTAACCCAGCAACGCCATAGACCAGAATTCCTCGCGCGCAACGAAGCGTTCCTCGTGCGCTTTTTCTCACTTCAGTCAATCGCCCGTGCCACATTTCTGCATGCAACATGTCGAAAAGGATTTCTAACACAAAACAGTTAATTGAATTTTTAACATATTGACAACAGAGAAATTTTGCTAGTCAAGTCAGCGAAAGTTGTTTGAAACCTAAAGGACTTTAAATTGCTATCCTAACTCTAAAGCCCCATATTGATATAAAGTTTAAGGGTCCGCTTTCAGTGACGTCAATGGACCGCAACAAGAGAACGTCTGTTCTTTTGATGGTAAGAAAAGAAAAGAAGGTCGTAAGAAAAGTTTCAAAAGCTTATGTAAGTCACCGAACTGTTCTAGATTTTTTTTCAACGAAAACGAACACTTCAGCGTAAATTATAGAAACAGTACTACGTTTGCGCATTTGTTAGCTTCAAAACAGCACGTAAAGACAGAATATTTTAGGACCATAAAAGTGGAAGATATTTGCTCTTTGGGGGGCGCGCGACACTACATGACCCCCGCTTTTCATTTCTTTCGTTCAAGTTCAAGGTCATTTATTCACACTTATTCAATTACAATACAACAACAATAAGAAAAAAAAGACGTACAAACAGAGCTAACTATACACTGAATTAAACATAACAAAGGAAAAAAGTGTGTAACAGCCAAAGGAGCCAAGCTTTCGAGTTGGCTACTACCACAGAGCGGTTACAAGTGGGTGGAGGTTATACGGATGACCTTAGTTATTCGAACTAAAGTTCATTTCCTTAGCCTTGCCACACTTTTTGTGTCGTTCTACTATATTTAATTCCAGCTCTGCTATTATGAATTCCCCATTATTTAAACTAATCTTTGTTGCCTATGGACTTGACAAAGATGTTAAAATGTATTTGGCGGAATGCATCAAGAGGTTTCTCACAAAGATCAACTGAACTTTTAATTTAATCTATTTTGAAATTTTCGGTTAATAAAGGCTACAAGCAAAAGTTTGGTACTTTTGTACTATGCTAGTTATTTCGAGCCCCTGTTCAAATCCGACTATCTCCTCCCCTTCAATTGAGGAGCGTTCAATGGTATTGGCCTTTTACCAGAAACGAGAACTGCTGTAAACAACGAATGATAAGTATATTGAACCCTGTTTTTATACTGTCATCTAGTGGAGCTTGGTTTAAATTCAAAGACAAATATAAAAAGTTTGAAAGTATAACCGGGGAGAGCTATGCGTGGGCATTAGCCACTGATCAGAGGATATGGGTCGTTCGGGCCTTCAATTCTCACAGAGTTTGTGAAGTGCTTTGCATTCACTACCTCTCTATAAACAGTCCAAATTTCATGCCATTCTTGAAATTTCTTTCATTGATAGTTTTGTGAACCTTTCGAAAATCGTAAATAACATATGCCTTTGTTAGCCCCGGTGAACCGCTTTCCCGCCCCTTCCCTAGGCAATATAACAGTGAACAATGGTTACATAAACTGCTCTGGATGAGTAAGTCTAGTTTCAAAATTCCACCATATCAAATAACTACGCCTAGAGCATTGGAGACATTGAAAGCAATGTAGTTCAAAGCTAAAAGAATGTTTGAAACTGTTTATGATACGACTTAATAGATACCGCCAAGGTGGAGGGCCATCATTAATTACAAATATTAAAAGGCGAAAATATTAAGAGCCGTCAACACGCGCTTTTGTTGTTCTGTCTTCCTAGTAGTTTCAAGTCGTATATTAAACGGGTCTCGCTGCACGCAGAATTATGTATCAAAGGAAGCTGAAAAAAATTCCTGACTTAACCGGAGAGGCTTTCCGCACAACTACAAACATAGCATGCACATGTGCTTTTCGAGCTTTTCAATATCAAAATACGTCAAGTACGTTCTTAAAATTGGGTCTACGCAAAACACGAACCAGTTTGTTTGCATGTACTTCACAAACGATACGCAGCCTTACTTTTTTTTGTCTTCTCAAAAGATGGACAATTATATTGTATTTATAAAACAAACGTACCCACCAGCCACTATCGCCATGTTTATTTTAAGGTGAACTGAACATAATTAATTTGTGTACCAGCCGTGCATGGCGCCCGCGACAAGATCTCCGGAAATTATTATTTATTTACTTTCAAACCACTAATCTCAATTGTTTTTGTTCCCTCATTATAACAATTTCTTTTCAAAAAGGACTCAAGAAACGGAATTTCCGCACACATATCATTCAACATATTACCTGATCTGAGCCGGCTTCATTAGGAACAATGAGTTGTCATTTTGACATATGGATTTCTAGGGGAACGTGGAGAGCTCCATAGAACTCCGTATTTATGGTCTTTACGGGGTAATCACGGCTCGTACAGTCTTAAAAAGTAAACGAGTATGCTTTATAGCCAAAGAAAAAGGCGTCCTCCAATTGTTTACATCTGAATACTGTGTATACACATGTGTTCCCAATTCCCAATCGCTGACTACCTTGCTCACTCTTGCTCATTTGATTCTAGGCCGGCAGAAAAACTTGCAGAAATGACCAGCTTTTCTACGATTATTCAAAAAAACTGTTGCGTACAATTACACCCGATCTCTAAAATTTCTACTTGCCTCTCACCTGTAGATCTTGTTCTTCTTGAGGAGAGCAAAGGCAACAACAAACCACGCACATGCACACTTGTGGTCACAGCGGTCAATCTCCGGTTTGCTTGCCGCGCGAAGGGCTACGGTTTTCAATATTTGTTGTCATGTCTGATCTAATTTGCCAAGATCAATAAACCAGACCAGCACACGTGGTCACGCAAGTCTATTTTATGTGTACCCCACGTCCCCGCCCACGCGCACGTAGCGAGAACTTTTACCGGAACTCAGTTATAGGGCACGCATCCTTAATGGCTTCCATAAGGGTTTCCTTAATCTATTTATCATATAGCCTGGATTTGCTGTAGCCTAGGAGCAGGCTCTCTTTTGCGAGTTTGGGGAAAATTTTGCGGCGAAGCGCGAGCCGGCGAAGCCACAATTCGACACAATGCACTTTTCCTCGCCCGCGAGTTCCCTATCCAGGTCTCGAGAGACAAGTCTGCTTGCAACGTACCTAATACCCCAATTAAGGTCCCAAAAAAATACATGATACCCGATAAATCAAGGTAATTTTTTCTCCTTTTTCTTTGCCAGTTTTTCGTGTCTCATTCCGTATAAAGCTTAACCCTTCATGATATAAGCAGTACGTTCACAGGCTGGCATCCCAGACAAGGAACTCAGGATGCGTGATGAGGAAACGTTTGGAGAAAAAGATAGTCCGGTATCGATTTCAATATTTATTTTTAATTTTTTAAATATATTTGACGGATAAAGCACCATAAAGGGCACTATCACGGGAATTCTTGCCATACTATTAAAAAAAGGTATAGACTTAAAAGCGAATTCTAAGGAAGAAAACCAATCGAGTATAAGAATTTCTGGCAGCCTCCGTAGCTGGCGGTAGAGGAGACTGTTTACAAACATTGTTTTTGTTATTCGAATTTGAAACGAATGAAACAAAGAATCGTTTGTGGTAAGAACCAATGCACTTCCGGTCAACACATTAATATCAACAGGTGAAGTCAGCGTAAGTATCTGTGACTGTTGACAAAACAACGACCACACAAGCATCCTTGGAATGAATTCGGCTGTAAAGAAGCGAGACGAATTGGCCTTCGGAAAGCACTTGCGCACTCTAATCTAGCCGTGTCCCAGCTACGAAGGCTACATTCTGGCGGTTTTTCCAAAGAGTATGGCAAAAATCCGATCCTTGTCCTCTTCATCATTTTTGGCCCTGGGCAAGATAAATGTGTGTCATTACAGTTGCTAAGCAACTGTCCTTACAATCTATTCTTACTTTGCTCGTTTTTCAGCTTCCTGAATTTTTTTTACCTAAATGATACTTTTTCTCCTCAGCTGGGGTAGTGACAGCTCATTTGTTAAGTAGCTAAGTAGCCACTTAGATACTGGTTTATTGCAGTTATATTTGACCAGCCTACTTGGCACCAGTCTCCTGTCCTTCGAAAAGACCATATTTGGCCTCCACTTCTGGCCACGTGACTTTGCCGCGGACAAGGCTGTTGACTATAGACGGAAGCTCGTCAATCTAAACAAAAACAAAATACAATTCCTTTTGTTAATTGTTATGGTTATTTCAAGTTTCCGCCACGAAACAAAAAACTCAAGTTGCTTACACCAGATTTTGAAGCAAAAGAAACGGCGTCAGCAAACGTTTGTAAACAACAACAACAACAACAAAAAAACAAAACAAAAACAAAACGAAAAACGGTCAGACGGTAGACTTCCAATCAGTGAAAGCTACTACCCACTACTTTCAAATCTCTGGCATTGATTACGGTTGAACGTTCCCGAGCGAAAAATTTTAAACAGTTAAGTGTTGCTAAGACAACCGAGGAGGGCTGGGTACGAGTCGGCTTATTATGGGATAAACAACACGAGACCCACATAGTTAGTAAGAGCCCATTGAAATTAGGAAAAATCTCAAGTTTGGTGTCGATCGGGCCAAAATTTAACACCTATTTAAAAACTTGAAAATTAATAAGAGATGTATATGGATTGCCGGACACACCGTCCGAACGTCTATATATTTCTTAGTAAATTTTGTAGTTTTCGAATGGCTGTATCTCGTTCAATATAGGCCCTATAAATACCAAACTTGAGAATGTTGCTAACCTCAATGTGCTCTTTCTGACTACATGGGTCTCGTGTTGTTTATCCCATAATAAACAGACTCGTACCCAGCCTCTCTTGGTTTGAAACTAAGCAATAATCGTTTACCTCGGCTCGTATTTGACGAGTAGAGTTTCTTTCTCGTAGAGTGGCACTGTGTGGTTCTTTGTTTACAGTATCAAAGTCCACTGTGATGCCAAATGGAATGGCAATCTCATCTGTACGCGCGTAACGGCGGCCGATCGATCCACTTGAATCGTCCACTTTGTGGGAAATATCTAGCTCTGTTAGTGAGGCGGCTGAAGAAATGGGGAAGAAAGAAAAGAGAGAGGATACACAAAATTGAAATGAGAGCTAAGACCATGATGCAAAGAATTCACAAAAATTAATTTCTTGAACAAACAGTTTACCATGCCAAACTGTGAAACGCAACTACGAGAAAAATCTTTGAAAAACGCATGAAATTTTGTTTTTTTCGAATTGAAAGGGATAACTTAAAAACCTTATTGGCAATAAAAAAAAATCCTGTTATCCCCTTCTGACAAAAACTTCATCTGAACAAAGAATAGAACGGGAGATGGGGTTTTTTCAGTACCCTTCGAACCCAGACGTATTTCCGGTGGTCGCTTCTGTCCACCCAAAAAGTAAAATTAGAAGGGGTCTGAGGAGGGGAGCATGGGTTCTAATCCCAAGTACTCACAGAACAAAGCTCAAGACCAAGAGCTATTACTTGGACTTAGCACCTGCGCGGTCATCATTTCCCGCACAAGTAGACTCAAACCTTAAGAACCTTCATATTACTGGAAATGCATCAAGATTTACTAATTCAAATCTGAAACGAAAAACAGGATTACTTACACAGTTTCTTGACAAATTGAACAAATTCCTTGTTCTTGCTGAGTGGAAGGACAGAACATTTTACTGGGGCGACTGCAGGCGGTAAAGACAGCCACTAAACAAGAAATAAAACCTTGTTAATCAGTTACTTCCCTTCAATAATTCATTTTCAAACTGCTTAAATAAAATTTGCTTCTCATGTGTTAAGAAGTTACCCCAAACCCTTCCCCTCCCCCCCGAAAAAAAAAATGATGCGGATTGATAGTCTCTGGCCTGTCCAGGTGATGAGGGAGGGGATTACTTGAGTGTCCGTTCAGCCCTCCACCTCACCCCACCCCACCCCAGCCTATTCTTACACCTTCTATCCAAGATACCCCTTCTTCATTCTCACACGTTGCTTACTGTGACTGGGTATGTTGCCCTTGCTAATGCTTGTGTTGCAACCAGTGAAACAAGGATAGTTTAACACAGCAAAAGATGTTGCAGCTTTTTGAAGTTGTATAAACAAATCCATTTTTTTTTTAAAGACTGGCTGTCGTAGGCTAGGCGTCGTTGCAACTCGTTACATGAAATAGTAGCCTATTTTTATTCTCGTTCAGCAACTTTCAACATGTTGAATGGCGTTCGTAACATCCTGGCCTGCGTGGTAGGCGTTAAACGACGAAGGGATGGGGACTATTTTTCCCATCCTTGCGCGCCCCTCGCGCAATCGCACGCTCACATTCCCCCTTCCTCTTCCCACTCAGGCTAGTAACATTCAGCATGGGATGATACACCGTTCAACAAGAGCTGCAACTATTGTTGATCAAATAAGTTAAATCGTGTGTCACTGGCTATAGATATACACAAGGTCTAGATTGTGAGAGGGTAAGAAGTAAAGAAAGGACAATACCGTTCTTTGTTCGTCTCCTTCTCTGATTTGAAAGTTATGTTCAAGGACAGAGTACATGATTCTCCCCACTCCAAAAGATGGCTCTATCACGTGAGGCTCCACGTCACGGACTGAAGAAAACACAAGGATACATGACTCAATAACACTGATGATAAAAACTTCCTCCACATACAAATTCTCCAAACTGAATTCCATACATTTCTTTAAAGAATTAGTTGAGAGAATTTGACAAAAGATCAAAGCATTTTCCCCCGGCCGATCGTTTTATTACTTTTGGGCAACTTTTTCTGTTGTTACCCACCATACAATTCGATTAGAGTCACGATCTAGCAATGACGAACAGTCACACTAAGAGATCACAACTGAATTAATCAGACTCCTCCTAGAAAATAAGGCTCTAAAATAGGCCATTTCCGAGATCCCCCGGGCCTCTGTATTAAAACGAGGTTAGGTGCTCAACCTTTGATATGGAAATGATTTTTCATTCTCATGCAAATAAAACTCATTTCCACAAGAAAGGTTGTGAACTTGGCCTCATTTTGAAAGTGAGGGTTTTTGGAATTCGGAAGTGGCCTATTGGTAAGGTAATTTTTTAGGCAAATATACACCGGACATCTAAAGACAAGTGTTCATAATATGCACCTCAGCACTTAAATATTATCCTTAAAACTTAGGACGTTATTCAGTTGTCCGTCACCTACCATGGACTTCTTTTTGGTATCGTCTGATTTCCCTGATCATGGACTTTTGAATGATGAATTCTTTTGAATCTACAGTTATGGTTGCTTCTCTGAGTAAGAAAAAATATCAGTAAAACACAGCAGTACAGAATGGTTTTTCGTTATGCCAAAAAACAATTTCTTGATTGTTTGGTTTTTTTTTCCACCCCGCCGGCGATAAGCTAAACAACCTCGCGTTAGCTTCTCTATTAATCAGCAGTAACTTGAACAAAACTCAAAACTAATTATCATTCGCTCCAAGACGTCTTTTCACTGCCGGGTACATGTATTTGCTTTAAATTCTTATTGGTGACTACCGCATTTAAGCCTTTTTTAATTGGCCAGGATAATAACCTTGGATTTGGGTTTGAGGCGTTTGACCGAAAACTACTCTATTGCTTATTGTTAAATGGCTGGTTCCTTAAGCGGACAAGATAAGCAAATCCTGTGTTCTGATTGGCTACTCAAGCGGGTAACATGCATGAAGTCCGCACCTTGCTCGAACGGATATCTCACTTTGGTGCCGTAAGAAAAAGTTCTAGGAGAATTAAAAAAAAAAACTTACAACGAATTTCAAACAAAA
Source organism: Porites lutea (assembly GCF_958299795.1). NCBI lineage: Eukaryota > Metazoa > Cnidaria > Anthozoa > Scleractinia > Poritidae > Porites > Porites lutea. The sequence goes on from NC_133203.1 coordinate 939,321, forward strand.
AAAAAAAGAGAGAGAGATATCGCCCGCATCTCCCAATCTGAATTCTCTTTCGGTACCCAAAAGTGTCAGATTCTCAAGTCTAGAGAACAGTAATTTTTTATTCAATATTATTCTCACCCATTTTCATTAAGTTTGTCTTCAAATTCTTTCACGCTATCCTTGTCTATCTGCGCCAGATAGTCCATAACAATTTTTCCTTCTTTCTTGAAAGCTTTTCCAATGGTAGGCTTTTCAGGGACGACCTCTACCATGTCTACCATTTCCTTAAAGAGTCACGATTCAAGGCTAATACAAACGCATAATTATAAAACCCTTTTTATATGCTCTGCAAAGCTTGCATTGAGTCAGAGGACCATGCATTGGCAGACCTAAGCGTCCATCCTTCAGGTACGATGCGATAGATTGAAGGTTGTTTATAAACTGATTCATCTTTCGCGCCGAAACAAAAACAGTTAATCAGAACAGAGAAGGATTTACACCAATGGCGGATGAGAACAGGGAGGGAAAGGGAAAAGCGCCTTGTAGCTTAATAGTCACATAGTACGGAAACACCTCAGTGGAACTCAAACGAAACCTTAGAACCTTAAAATGAAAGAAAATTAGTATTTTAGATGATCTCAACGTTTTTTCTTGTCTTACTACATCATTTACGTTCTGGCAAGGTGCTTTAGTATCGTGTGACCGTTTAACTTTAAAGTGCCTATTAAACTGGCTGAAAGATGTTGGAAGAAAGGACCAAGAAATCACCATCTTGTACTGAACCTTACCCTGCACAGCAAGCGTTTCCGTGTGGTTTTGGAGCAAAGAAAGACCGAAAAAGAACAAGGAACGGGATTCTTGGTTTTGGCCACGCGAAAAATGGAGCAAGAGCTCTTTAACTCGCCCTATTTTTCGCGCGGTCTTTGTGTGTCCTTCCATTTTTCACACGGCCAAAACCGAAAATCTCGTTCCTCGTTTTTTGCTCCGAAACCGCACGGAAACGCTTGATACGCAGGCTAATAAAACCAGCCTCAACGTGATGGGTCCATGGTTTTACTGGGGGATTGCAACCATTAAAGAGCAAGAAAACCTTGGTTTAAAATGGAAACAGTCTACAACCTAAACGGTTGGAAGGATACAGGTTGAGGAAGATCGACTTGGGCGACCAAACGTTCACCTGCTGCTTTTGTGTGAACTGAGAGATCATAACAGGCTCTGTCGGCACATCCTACACATTCGATCCAACCCTGTAATAAAGAGAAACATACAAGCAATCATTTTTTTATCCATCACCATGGCAACCACGAAAGGGTAAGTTCAGTTGGTGGGGCGCTGGTCTTCAAAGTGGCAGGCTGCATAGCTGGACCAGTACTCAGGGACTTCAGGTAACTGGGCAAGAAGGTAATGCTTTTCCTCTGCAAAAAGTGGATGACCTCATGAAGTGGCTGATCTTATCTCCATGAGGGGACGTAAATATGGTAATCTATTCTCACTGGTGCCTTCTGCAAACAATGCCTGTACTACTAATAAGATATGGAGGAGTTAGCCCAAGTTGGTAAGAACGGGAAGCGCCTGGTTGACAACTAATGCAAAGCTGCAGGCAGACGGTTGGGGCACGAAACGAAGCATACGAAACACCGAAAAGACTAAGCACACTATTAAGAAACCTACGATACCAGGGCACGTGTTGGATTGCCATGAACTATATGCGAGGTGCTAGGGGTTGTGTAGTATTACCGACGTAAAGTTCTCCTAATTAGCACTTTTGTGCCAAATGCACCAAAGCCAGAGGATTTCTGAAATTGATAAAAAGCATTCTAATAAAAAAAAGACCTTCAAATAACCCTCAACTTTCTTTTCCTTTTCTAAAAGGTTTTTTTGTAGCAAGAAGCATTTAAATATACCCACAACTTGCGATATCCTTTTATGGACGAGTCGCAGGCACAAAGGGCAATTACGAAGGTTTTTGGTCTTGTCGAATTATTTGCGAAAAGCTATCGCTTTCAGAATGCTGGCTCCTTATGCAATTACAAGAACACACGCGCGAAAGTGTTAACAACAAAAAAACAACAACAAAATTAACACTCACATAGGAGGTAAGAAGTTCTGCATCCCAACAGTCACAAGCATAATGTGCCATTTCATTAAACATGTGCTGTCTAAAGCGGATCTTCTTTGGGTCAGCTCCAACCTTCAACAGGAACAGGTACACTCGGCCAAGAAAGTAACCCATGGTCTGGGTACTAACGATTTTCTGTCGTCAGAAAGTAAACAGATTGAAGCAATGGTTAAGAAATTGAGAGCCAAATGGCTATCCGAGGGGGCTGGGGGAAGGGGGGGGGGAAGTATGTCCCTAGTCTAAATTACAAATGCGTTTGTTTGGCGCTTTGAGGTGTAGGCCACGTCCATGTCGGTATTTAGCCTATCGTTATATCCTTTGTCCCCACTTCCTCTAGTCTTATGTCACTGTTTCAAGGCTATCTTGCTTGTCGGAATTTTACCCTGAACACGGCCTCTATTTAAGTTAATGGAGCTTAATAGAAATTCCATTGTGCATTACGTAGTGCCTGTTTACATGGAGATGGAGGACCCCAGGTAGGTGAGGTAACCCACTTAGATGGGGTAGCCTGCCTGTCCATATAATCTCTCATTTTAATTTGATCACGTTTACATGATAGGTGGGGTGACCCCTCCTGGATTACCTCACCTACCTGGGGACCCCCACCTCCATGTAAACAAGCCCTTAGGAAGCTGTGATAGATTCCACTGTGGGTAACCTTGAAAGACCTGATAATTTCTATTGTGCTTAGCTTCCATTTAATAAGGTAATTAAATAAGGACATGACAAGGACCAGAACACTCAAATGAAGTTAGTACAGCTCAAGTATGTCATCTAAGTAATTTGAATCACCTGGTATTCAATATCAATCTGCAGAAATGAGAAAGAATCCTCGGCATTTGTTTTTCTTCTATGCATAAGGTCTTTTCTGGAAAGAATTCTTTTAAGTAAGGTTTCTGATAAAGTGTTTGAACTAACCAAAACATTTTAATTTAAAATGACAGAAGAAATTGGTAGTGAAAGATCTGATAACTGTCACATGGTGGACAAGAATGAAACTTTTGATAAAGGGCTAGAGTCTTAGAAAAGGAGTCTGGACTGGAACATAATGTCAAGATCTGAAAGAAACATCTAAGGAAGAGAAGACCACTGACCTGGTTGACTGCATCCTCAAGTGAAATGTTCAGGGGTGGTTTCCCTTCTATCTGGTTCTCTGAAGGGTACAGAGTTACCTTTTGGGAGCTCACATTTTCAAATTTAGGATGACTCTTGTCAGTTGGATCAACAAAATGTTCTATTTCAGCCAAAGTGAATTCTCTGAATAAAAAAAAAGTGGGAATAAGCATATATTATCATAAGACGAATAACATCATAAATTCGAAAAGCATTCCTGGAAAAATCATGTGCATTGAGTTGCAACCACTATGGAATGACAAGATGTTGCTGTTAGAACTATACAGTTTCTTGTCAGTAATAAGATCTACTAAAATTGTAAGGAATAGTTAAAATGATATATAATCAACCCTCTCTAATGATAACACTGTTGAAACTGTAGCCTTTGTAGCAATCACTCCCATGTAAACAAGGCCAAACCTTTGCATTTTGCTCACATAAGAAATAAGGCCCATTGACAAAATGTTGATCAGTCCAGATCTGATCAGTCCCTCCCTTTGTTTGATGATTTTGGGAGGTGTTCATCTTTTGGAAGTGCTTGTTTGAATGGACAGATGTCCATTAATTATTGGACAAAAGGTGGTGTCTCACCAGGTGCTCGTCATCATTTGGAGGTGCCCATTTTATGGATGAAATGTCTATTAATTGGACATTAGGTGGTGTCTACCTAGGTGCTCCTCTAAAGAGGTTGTTCATTTGTGAAGGTGCCTGTTTGATGAAAAGTCCATTAAGAAAGAGTTGACTGCATCTTAGTTTACCTCACTCTTAGAAGACCAGATCGAGGTGAAATTTCATTCCTGAAGGCAGGTCCAATCTGAGCTGCAGCAAATGGTAGTCTTCCATTATTGGCATCCAAAAGACGCTTGAAATTTACAAAGATTCCTTGTGCTGTTTCTGGTCTGAGATAGCTACACAAGAAAGGGAGAAATTAAAAAAAAAAACGGTAACATACATCATAT